>NW_011352489.1:33286-50088 GCF_000735185.1 Notothenia coriiceps
ATAGCATGATAGGTCCACTTTAACTGTTTGAATATTTTATTTAATGATCTATAATGTCAATGTTTTATATTGAAAAGGAAACACCCCATGTTCTTGTGTGCTTATTGTTGTTGTTTTGTCAAGAAAAAGAGAAAAGACGGACCACTCTGTAAAACTATTTAACTACATATGTATATTTACACTGAAGTTGAAATGTGATCCAAACAAAAAAATGTTTAAAAAAATACAAATAAAGAGCACATATTATGGTCATAATAACATTCATATTTCATGTTGTGCCTCTACTGTGACATGATTAAATTATTTAATGTTCGAAAAGTGCATTTAATTTTAATTTTTTGAGTTCAGCTTTCACCTTAAATGTTTTTAAGTCATGACAGCAACAAATGACCATGCTGCCTTAATTCTGCAGCAGATATGAGATCTATTTGTGGTTCAGCTGAAGTGCTGACATGTAGAATATACATTTGGTGGAACAACAATGGTGATGATATGTCAAACCGCTTACTGCAGCAATATAGCCCTTCCTGCTTCACAATCTTACTGTTATATAACTACCTTCGTGCCGACCATTGTGATGAAGGTGACACAAACAGAAAAGTGGTCTGTTTTGTTTTTGTAAAAAATGAAAAAATACATGGTGTCCTGCAGAGTCAGCATTAATTGGCAGAAAAGTTGGTGTGGTGTGTGGAGTTAACGGCTGAACCTTTGTTCCCGTGTATCAGTGTTAGGAAACAATTGACAGTTTATCTATGTTTCTTAACTGATAGACATCGTTCATAATACTGGAAGATGCATAAAAACGAGCAAACACAAATTATATTTTGACTTTTTATTAAGAATAAAACACAGCACTGCTTTAAATATACAGACATATGAATAAGAATCTCAAATGCAATAACTATCTGGTAAATAAATAGAACATAAATACTGAAATCTATATATTCAAAATATTCACAGTTCTTCAAAGACATGGCATTTCACCGGCAACCTTTTGTAACATTTACAGCAATATAAAAAGAGCCAGTTCTCGTACATGTTCATAGGCTGTAGAACAATGTGTTCCATATGAACTCCCCTTGGGAGGAAATACATTTCTAAACATCACAGAGGAAATCATGACGTTATAGAAATAACAGTACAGTAATCAATTGCTAAGATCTAAAAAAACATTTCCTCTCAGCATACTGTATGTAGCTCTTTAAGTTGTGTATACATATTATTCACATTACTACGACAGGTCACTCACTATGTTATGTTAGAAATGGTCTTAATATGTGTTTTATATGAGGCTGTCGATGCTGTTTCTGTAGGTTTGTGGAGGAGTCTCTATGTCCGAGTTGCTGTAAGAGAAGACAAACAAAGAAAATGAGCATTGCAATTCAACATTTGCCTTTAGAAAATATATAATTGTATGATTTAAGAGTGTTGAATGCTTACCTGTTCAGCTCAAACTTGTTGGCGTTTTGCCTAAGTCGTTTCAGGATCCACAGCGCCAAAGACAGACCAGTTAGTGAAAGAGCGCCCCCTGCTGCTGCACCACCGGTAATTGCAGCCAACTGAGACTCGGGAGCTGAGGAAACATGATAAAATGTGAATAAATAGTCCTTTTAAACGTTTGTATTTAAAAATTGCTATTACATTCACGTTTCTTTTAACATTTGTTCCTGTTTTACCTTTGCAGGTGGGTGTTTCTCCGGTCCAATTGCCATTACGGTCACAGGTCAGCAAGTCATGTCCGTCTAAAGAGAAATCTTGATTGCAGGCGAAGGAGCACTGTGAGTTGAATACTGGATCACTGTTGGAGCAGTTGACATGGCCGTTTTCAGGAGCCTCGAGCTGAGGGCATCTCACTACTGTGGGAGAAAACAGTACGAATTTAGATGTGAACCATCACATATTGATAAAGGAGATCTCAACTCTAACCAATGCATGTAGAATAAGTAGGTATCATGATATATATTAAGTATAATGTGCAAACCTGTGCAGTTTGGAGGTGTGGAGGTCCACTGGCCTGGATTTGCACACTCCATGCTGAGTGCACCTGTCAGCTCATGGCCTTCATCACAGCTGAACATGCAGACCATACCAAGTGGATGGGGGGTCCCGGCAGAAACAGGTGACGACAGAGAAGGGCTGCAGCTGATCTGGGCACTTGATGGGATCTCAGGGGCAGGACATCCAATAGCTGAAAATAAAGATTATGAGATGTCATGACAAAGCCAAGAAAAGCAAATCGTGCAAGCATAGATGTGTGTGAACAAAGGCTTCCTTACCTTTGCAGGTAGGTATGGCATCACTCCACTGCCCGTCCTCAGAACACAGAGTGCTGTGTGCTCCCTGCAGCTCAAAGCCTGCTGCACAGGTGAAGCTGCAGGTGGAGGCTGGTCGCAGGTCATTCACAGGTCGACTGCAATTTGTGATGATGTGAGCTCCCTCTGGATTCTGGCAAGTGATGGCTAACACAAGAAAGTAAAAAAGCACATGTTAAAAGTTTGTCACAAAGGCTTAAAACATAAAAGTAGTTTGGAGTGAACTTAAGCTGCGTCCTCACCTTCACATTGAGGCGTCCTCTCACTCCACTCAGCTGCAGACGTGCACGTCACCCTGCTGGCTCCCAGCAGCTGGTAGCCCGGAGCACAGCTGAAGCTGCAGGTGTTTCCGAAGCTGAACTTCACATCTGCATCGTCTCCACAGTTCAAAAGGCCGTTATCTAGCTCCTGGAGATCAGGGCACTGGACAGCTGAATAACAGAAGGAGGAAAGAACAGGTCAACAGGAGCCTTTTAATAACATTATAAAGCTTTCCCCTCTTAATAACAGACTTGAAAACAAATAAGCAGTATAATGGATACTAAGAGAGTCTTGCGAGATAAAAACATGTACGTACCAACACAAAACGGCTGTGAGGCATTCCATATTCCTGATGCTTCACATTGCAGAGTGTTTTGAGGTGTATCAGCGAGTTCATAGCCTTCATCACAGGCAAACACACATGTGGAGCTGAAGCTGGAGGAGCCGAGGGGATCGGAGCACGTCATGGATCCCCTTTCTGGAGTCGACATCGGCTGACATTGAACCACTGTTGACGACAAAACCATCAAAAACACTTTAGACTCCTTGGTTGTGAAAATACAATTTTGTTTTTCCGAATATAATTACTTGAAAACACAATACCAATATGATTATTTTTGCAGCTTAACTCACGTTCACATGTAGGAGGCTGCTCCGACCACTGTTTGGACGCAGTGCACCTCAGGGGTCTGGACGGACTCAGCTGGTATCCTTCCTCACAGGAATACTGGCACGAGGAGTCGTAGGAGAAGTTTCCATTTGTGTGAGTGCAATGAACACTTCCTTTATCTGGAACAGTCACCTCCTCTTCATTACACTCAACAACTGCCAACAAAGAAAACAAGACGCAATTAGATATCAGGACCTGGCTGTAAAGGACTTAACGTAATGTAGATTTGAAGGACTTTAGCATTTACTTACCATCCTCACACTGGTCTCCGTAAAAGCCTTCAAAGCAAGCACACCTGTGGCTGTTGATGGTTTCTACACACTCTCCATGCTGGCACGAGTCGTTCTTACAGGCAGCTGGGGAAAGAAGCAATACTTTAATATAACTTGTAGTCTTTTTGAATTTAAAAGCCACGCAAAATAACTACGGCAGCAAAAATTAGCAGCTCTTGTAGATTCAGAATCAGGTTTATTAACAATAACCTGTTGTGGTGTATCCTAATTCCTAACATTTGCTCACCTGTGTAGCACAGAGCGGTCTTATTCTTCCCACACCTTTCATCGTTCCATTTTCCCGCCTGTTGCTCCCTCTGAACGTACATCTCTACACAGTCTTCATTCGACCCCAAACGCTTTCCATTGTTTGGTTCTCTCTTTGCCCAGTTGGTTGCCTCTTCTGTCAGAGTCTTGTTGGTTCCGACCCAGGTCCAGACATCGTTGACCTTGCGGATCCCGATCCAGTAGTAGTTTTTTTTCCTGGGCAGCCAGCTGTTGAGATGGGTGATCTCCTCCTGGTTCTGGATGGCCACCATGTCCGTGTAATTGACCTTGCACCAGGCTCGAGCATCTGACCAAGACATTGTGTCGTTGGAGTAGAAGTAGGACCAGCACTCGACACTTGTCCACATGCACAGCACTGAGGACGGACAAGTTAGATTAGAAGTGTAATAAGGATACATTTAAAAAAGTAAGTAGAAAATAAAAATGGAAAGTGTGATTCTGGATGAACATACTTGAACAAAGAAAGGTAAGGTTTATCCATGAGGACTTCGACCTGCGAGTTTGAAGTAATCCAAAGAAGAATTCCTGTAAGGATAAAGTAAAAAATATCAAGTAAGAGAAATAAATGCAACACTGAGTAAAGACAAAGAATGAAGGCGTTTGAAGTAAAGACAACTCTTTTACAAAGCTCCACACTCACCATTTTAAGTGGTATATGTGCGAACCTTCAGGAGACTCTGAGTATTTCTTTAGTCTGAGCACGTCTGAGGATGAAATGATTCTGAGTTGTATGAGCTGCGATGCCTGCCTTTTATACCCTTCATCAGCCTGGTCCCCCTTTTCCTGGAAGCCCTGATCACAAGCGGGATTTCAGTGGAAATTCCAACCTCCCCCTCCTCCCCACCGGGGGTCCTTGGAAACTTTCTCTCTCTCTTCCTCACTCTCGCACAAAACATCCTTGGCTTCAGGAGAAATGTTCAGTTATTATTGGAATTTCAATTATTCCTTTTACTATCATTCTCACCGGAGACCATCATATTTACTTAATTACTACATTTAAGTACAATTTTGAAGTAGTTGTACTTTACAATGGTGTATATTTATTACACTACATACAATTGAGATAGAGTTACTTTAGTTTTTCATCCAAAACACGTGGTGTCCTTAATATATATATAAAATACAATGTTTTGATAAGTAATGTGAAATATACAATTATCCTACACATTAAAAGGAGCCATTCTACATTTATTTTTGATGTTTTATATACATTTAAAGATTTTTGAGACATGCCTTTCAAAATTCACACATTATCTTTACTGTAAAATATATTTACAATAAAACCAGATATACTAATATCTCGTTATTCGCAAATGTTGCAGTTGCATGGGGGAGCCTAAATAACAACCAGTCTCTAACCAGACTACACTTTGATACATACCACTGATCACACTTTGACATAAATAACATGTTCAGTATTTTAGTTGAATCTGTATTTTCAGTTTCATAAAGTATCCAAACTTAATTAAAAAAACGCTCTAACGCACTGATAATTTATTTATGGGCCTTCCTGGGAACTTGGCAAATTAACACACACATAGCAAAGACAAAATAAGTAGCATAACGTAAGCAAACGTTTCCTGGGGAAGAGAGGAGAGCGTGCAGAACACACACTGAAGTGAAAGGCAATGAAAAGGAAATTCCAGTTTTGAAAGCTGTGAGCTCATGTGAGCTGATAAGAGTGCCTGAGAGAGATTTAGAGTGCCTGAGATATTTCCACTGTTTCCCCTTATTCAGAAAAGTACCTTTTAGATAATTGCCACCAAATGAAAGAAGAGAAGTGAAGTCTTCATGAGTTGATGCCTATTAGTAGAAGCACACAAAGTGCCAACAGACTATGACACATGGACTATGCTCTTCACACTTCAAATAAACACATTAACATGTCCTGGGATGTGCTCTTCTAAATAAATAACATCAAGGAAAAAACAATGAAATAGCAGCAAACAGACACTTTAAATGTACTATTTTATGACTGCCCAGAGACGGGAAATGTGTGCCGCAGGAGCAGAGGCGCCTGCAGGCTGTCTGTGTTTCAAGAAGTGACAGTTCACATCCTTCCTCTCCGACCCGGGCAGAGGAGAGGAACCACTGTTGCTTCACACCTTTTAACTGTTTGAGAAGAATGCAAACTAACGCATACAGAACAAGACTCAATGGACTCGGTTTCAGACTTGTTAAGAACATCCCAAAGAGATGCTAATATATGTTTGTGCTCTGATCCTCATCTGATAATCAATAGTGACCCTAAAGGGCTTTGTGTTGTGTTTGAATTTTCTTCTGGTTGTCACATAGGGTTAGGGTTAGGGTTGTGAATGTGTTCATTGTTGTCCTTCCTGTCCATATTATTCCTAAAATGTATTTTTATATTAGTACAGCACTGCTGTTCCTGTGTTAATGTTTTTGTATTTGTTTTGTAGCTGTAATTACACCTGACTAGAAACTAAAGTTGAACATTTGCCAAGATGGCTCAATCGGCGGATTAACAGAAATGCCTATTAATGTTGAGTCTCCATGTATATCTTTAAACTATATAAAAGCATCTATTCCTGCAGCTAATCATGCATTTAAGAGGTGGGTTAGGCCGAGCAAAGCAATTTTAATCCTTTGAAAAGGATAATATTACTACATTTTCTGCTACTGTTTTACTACAGTACGCCTATGAAATTATAAATCAATTTGATATGTATTAATCACATTCAATTTAAACAAAACTACTATTTACATCAATGTCTTATTTGGCGTGATAAAGCAGAAAAGTAGAGGTTTGTACTTTAACTGTCTAATGCAATTTTGGATGATTTAATTATTTATTTTTTTAAACAAAGCATGATGGATTACTGGTTAAAGAGAAGGGCATCCTGGAAAACAAAGGTTCAAGCACCTGTAGTAAAAAGCATCCATCCTCACCCAAATACTACAACACTAACACCAGCTCCGTCTCTGACCTCTGACCTTCCTGATAGACACCAGCGGAAAATCTTCTCTCACTACAGGAAATAACAATTCTAATAGAAAGATAAAACAAATGGAGTCCTGGGGGACAAATGGACTAGCCAACAGTCGATTGTTGATCTGATCAAATATAAACTGCGTTGTGCTGATACCGGAGGTTGAAGAAGTACTCCGATCTTTTACTCAAGTAAAAATAGCAATACTACGGTGTATAAATACTCAGTGACGAGTACATTTCGGGCATTCAAAATCATACTTAAGTAAAAGTACAAAAGTATATAAGCATACAAATATACTAGAAGTAGCATTGCCAATTTGAGAATAAGACAAATATAATTAGTTTACTATAATTATTGATGCATTCATGTGTTTGTCACTTAAATGTTGTAAAAGTTGAGCTTATTTAATTTTTTAAGATACTGCTGTGTAGCTTGTCCTGTACAAATATATTATAATTTGTTAGTCTATTGAGATTTTTTGTATAAATAACCTTAATCTGCAAATTAGCTATAACTAATGTAGTATCAAGTGGGTTAAAAGTATAAAGATTAGTTTTTAAGAAGAAGATATGTTAACTGAAGTACCTCAGATTTGTACTTCTTGGCAGATATATTCATATTTATTAAGAGCCAACTCAAGAACCAACTTTTTAATTTGCCTTTTAATTAAAATATATTTATACTTGTTTTATTTAGTCCTTTGTTCATTGTCTTCTGTTGGTAAATTCAGTTTTTAATTATCAAAAAGTCATGTGTTGCTCTATACTGGGAGGAGGGTTAGTATTGCTTTGATTTGGTTTTTGATTTGTGAAGTACTTTTTGTTACGTTTTATGTATGAAGTTACATATACTTTTTTGGTACATCCACATTATCGATAGGAGGTGTTATGGTTTGTGTAGCAGTTCCCTCTTTTGGCCACACGGGGCCGCCTGCATTATCCTGCACAGTGATGGCGATAGCGTGCAGGTTGTCTGTCTCTTTAAGACAGGAAATAGAAGTCCCGATCCTAATAAAGTAATTCGTGAGGAGCCCTGTTGCTGTCTGTCTTCGGTAGACCCCTGCTCAGTGCCAGACTGTCCGGAGCTTTCTCCATAACTTCAGCTGCAATGGCAGACGCCCTGGCTAAAATCCCCGTGGTAGAGATTGACTCAGAGGGAACCTTTAAGTACATTCTGCTCACAGTGAAAGTGAAAGATGGGGATGTACATAAAGATATAGTCCGAGGCACAAAAAGTGCAGAGTATCACAGTAAGTTCATAACCTTAGTTTGTTGCAGAGTGTGTCAGATCAGCTGCAAATGAAAAAGCTGTGACCAGAGTTGACACCTGTACTTTAGGTGCAAATATCATGCAAAGACCAGTATTGTATGTACTGCAACTATAGTGCATTGCAAATACTGGAGCCAACGTCCATAAAAGAGAACATATGAGACAGGAATTACTGTAAAGTGTTTTGTTTTTTTCAACAACCAGATTGCATGTTTTGATTAATGATTATATTTATTTACAGATCATATATTTGAGAAGGTCAATCCAGCTATGGAGTCCTTGGGGATGGAGTGTAAATGTCTTGGAGGAGGGAAGATAGAGCACAACAGCCAAGAGAAAAAACTGAGGGTGTTTGGAGAGTCAACTGTAAGTTCATTTGATTGGAAATGCATTAAGAGCTGAATCAAATACACTACAAATACTATATCATGTGATGTTAATGGTTATATGCTTTTACTTATTTCCAGGCGTTTGGTAAAGCAGATCATTCTGTGTCTGCGGAGAAGTTGAAGAGTGCCTTCAGCGACTACGAGATCACCTGGTCTGACGACAAGAAATAGAGTAAATCTGCAACTCATTAAAATGTCTGCCTTTGTTAATCAGTTCCAATCCTTATGTCCAACCATCATTTAAATAAAACACACACCATTCTGCATATAATAGATGGTCCTGATTCTCTAAAAGCACAAACATGTCCTCTTTGATTACACGTTTTCTCCTTTTCATTCGGCACGATGTAAAGGATGTGGTATTATTTATTCTAACATAAATCATCTTGTAATTTAAGTGTTTGATTTCACTTTTGCTTGGTGACTGATTTAGTTTATCAGAATTGAAGGGCTGGGTGCCAAGCGTGAAGTCCATACAGGAAGGGGTGAGCCGGTTGGAGTCACTAACATATCCTGTTCCTCTGAGGGAAAGTTTGTCTTTGGAAATTAGAAAGAGGAGATAAGAGGGGCTTTCATTTGCACTCACGGTTACACACTTTCATGTGCTTGTAAGTAGGGACGCGGGAAGTCAGTCAGAGTTGTGGGGGGGGGGTTCTCGTGGAGCCTCGCAGCGGAGAAACTGTGGCGCGCTTAACACTGAAGGTGCGCCGCGTTTGGGGGTGAGGGTGCTAGTGGAGCCTCGCAGATGGGGGTGCTGCAGCCCCCTCAGCAGCCCCCTTCCCGCGTCCGTGCTTGTAAGGCTAAATGGTGATACACTTCAAACTGAAGTCCACGGAGCTTTACAAGATCACAGCTGGATAAAACAGCCTGAGCTGAGCCATGGTTTAACATGCACACACATTTGAGCAAAGGCTGGTCCCCTCTCTTCTCTCCCAAATATACATTCATCAAAGATTTGATCCAGTTTAATATAATATATTTTGTCTAACCTTTAAATTACCAAAGTGAAATGTGAAACAACTGTGAGGAGATCTATTTTTTCACTCTGGGGACTGAGCAGTTTGAGGAACACAAAGCATTTTTCCCAAATACAAATATCAGGTTATTAGTTTTTATGTGTTTTTAGAACAATGATTCTCAAAGCAAACTGCATTCATTATAAATACGGTTGATCTCTGATTGTTTCGGTTGTGTTGATGAAAATGCACAAAGGAAGTTGAGGTGCTTTACAGTTGCAAACCATTCAAATACATTGTGGTCGGTGGTGAAACAGTTGCCAAAATATTTAAAAATAAGTTTTAAATATCAAAGAATATGATTTGCAGTGCAGTACAAAAGTCGCAATTTGATTGACAACCAAAGGTACACATATTGTGTCATTTGGGAGTCAATGATATATAAACTGCTACGACAGTAAAATGAAACGGTTGGTATGTAGAAGGTTTTTGGGACACAGCTTATGAGTAAAGAGCCACAGCAGGTATGATGATTACGTTTACTTATAAGCACTGAACACAAAGTACAGCTGAGGCTGATGTCTTTAGTTAGGCAGGTATTTAGTTCTAAGTAATGTATGGATAAATGAAAATGTGGCTTTATGGTGGCTCAATGGCAAAAGTAAAAGGATTAATTCAATTATTACAATTAATCTTGAAAGGTGGGAGGAATTTCTGAGCCAGATTTCATGACTGTCCATTCAACTGTTGAGACTTTTCAGTGAAAACACAGAAAGTTCTTGCAGTGATGCTACAGAAAAAATGGTCACCAAAGTAGTTTTTTTTTATCTTGGAGGATGCTGTTATATATCACGGGATAAGTGAAAGGCTTGACCTGCTGTTGGCACCGGAGGGAGAAAGTCAGGGATCACTAAATTATTCATCATCTGGGGACCAACAATATATTACAACATTCATTTTATAGTAATGCATCTAATAGTTGTTGTAGTACTTTATTTAGGATGAATCAATCTGTGAAATCCAACATGAAAAAGAAAATCCCTCTGGGTTTTCCTAATAGGATGGAAACATTGATAACTATTTCTGACCTTTCATAAGGTAGAAATCAGAAGTTCTAATCTGTGTTGATAAGCTGCTTACGTTTGGTTTTGTAAATCTATATTATACTCAAGCTGTTATCTACGAAAAATAACCTTTTATAATAAGATTCTTCTATTAATATCACTTCTACATCCCTTTCCTCTGGGTTTCCCCACATGAGGTTCACGTTGTGTGCCAGCGGTGGCGCTCATTCTTTCAATTACTTTTTTCCTGCTCCTGACTCACTGGGTCAGTTGTAAACAAAACAGTTAAAGGAAGTGGCGCGTAACTGTGATTACTATATGAACAGAGTTAGCTGCTGTCAATTCTCTGAAGAGAGCTCCATTCACCTTGACCCTCATCAGCAGACCTAACATAGACTCTGATACTAAATAGTTCTGCCGGCTGCCCAGCGACCTCAAAGAAAGAAAAACAAAAAGGTTTCTTCCTTCCAGTTACCATTCTCAATCCGGCGCCAGCTTCCTGTAAAAAGATAACCTCTCTATTATCTACAAACAGGGAGGTCAGCTAGGGAGGGTGAAGACTTCAATTGTTTTACACTGAAACCATCCTCTTGGAAAATAGGTTTTACAGTAAGTGTTTGATGAGATTTCAGGTAAAACATAACCATTACAATCATTCAGTTTAGTTATGGAATGATTAAAAGGTCAAATGTCATTTTTTTTAGCAGCCTTACTTAAAATCTTTACAATCTCACAAAAATATAAACCCAAAAATAGAGTTTCTTAGTTAGATCTACAATATGTTATTTGTAATATATCTTAGATATTGACTTCGAAGTTGATTAAGAATTTGTATACATTGTAAAATGAAAAAAAGTCTAATTTACGGAGTATAGTTTAACTTTACACTTTAATCTGTTTTCTAAATGATCTTACTCCAAAAGCACTTACTCTCTCACAGTTGCAGATGCAGGGTTGCTTATCATTTTTGAAATAATTGTACATTTGGAGAAGAAAGACACTTTTCATAATTGCAAAGTGAACCTAAACCCAGTAGGGCCTGGCTCATTTCGTGGCATCGGCAGGCAGTGGCAAGTACTTCCGGCATCTGCCACAGAGGCCGCTACTCCGTGGTATCTGTGGCAAGTATATGCCACAGATGTGGTATCTGTGGCATATACTTGCCACAGATACCACGGAGTAGCGGCCTCTGTGGCAGATGCCGGAAGTACTTGCCACTGTCCGCAGATGCCACGAAATGCGCTTGCTGTCTCTCCCTAAACCGTACACCCCAGCACGTGCACTACGCTCTGCATCAGCCTAACAGCTCGCTGCACCCGCACTGCGAGGGGGACCCAAGTTCCCATCAGCAAAAACTTGTGGGTTTGCTATCCTGGCACCAAAATGGTGGAATGAGCTCCCCATTGACATCAGGACAGCAGAAAGCTTACACATCTTCCGGGGGAGACTGAAGACTCATCTCTTTCGACTCCACTTCGAGCGATAGAATTACTATACTTATATACTAATAAAGGGCTGGCTTATCTAAAGCCAGTTGAGTAGACTGCCAAGGCACACGCTCTATGAAACCTGATGTACTTATATGATTCTGTTTTTCTTCAAGGTTGTATCTTCCTGGTCGAATGCACTTATTGTAAGTCGCTTTGGATAAAAGCGTCAGCTAAATGTAATGTAATGTAATATATTTTTCTAAATAGAAAAAGGGAAACAAATACACTGGATATCATTGAATGTTTGGTGTTAATGTTTTAAAATGTTCCTTACTTAAATCTTGAGTTTCCTCAAGTTTTAAAGTTTCCTCCGGAGTGATGATTTGATTATAGGCTACATTTACATTAGCTTTACTTAAATTGTAGTATATAGACACCAATATAAGAACATATATTGTCTAATTCCTTATTGAGTTAGTGTATGTCTCTATCGAAGCAGCTTAAATTAGGATTTTACTCCATAGAAAGTTAAAAGGGCAACATGTCAGCCCACAATTCAAAGCTTGCCTTTTAACTTTGTTTTGACCGGATTTAAATTTATCGTATTTCCAGATGAGAATCCCAAGGTGGTGGGGCGTAGACGCATGAATCAGAAAGTCGGAGGCACTGCACAATTAACCCGGCACTGCGCAATATTGGGCCCGACTTGATTCACACGCACATCAATCTGTGGGGCCCCTCCAACCTGCCAGCCGGTGTTGTTCCTCCTCAGCACCCTCTCCTGTCCTGCAGAGTTTGGGGCTCCCCTTATCCGGAGAAATGGGGGTCTGCATCCTTTGGGGCCCAGATTATACGAGTGTGTTTACCTTCTGTGGGACTATTTTGTAAGGATTCAGGTCTTTCTAGTTCAGGGTCATCCTTGGTGGGGAGCTTCACCTGAAGTAATGAGAGAGCTAGTAAATAGGGTGATGAATGAAAAGAAATACATCAAAATGTACCAGAGAGAGATTTAATGGAATAATTGACTGTGCTTATTTGGTCTATAATGACCTCAAATAACCTACTCAATCAAACCAACATAACACTTTTGCAAATAACTGCATTTAACCTGTTTCAAATTACATAAAATACAATTGTTACAAGAACACAACTGACCTGTATCATTGCTGTATTGTTGTCTCTGTTGTATTCTCCTCTTTATCCTATTTCTGAAAAAAGGGCTACTCTTGTTTCTTCACCATATTGTTTTTAAAATGTACTTATAATTTGTTGTAAAAACTAGGTAGGCCTACTTTCTAAACTAATGACACTGCCATCATCCTCAGCTTTGCACAGTGTTAAGTGCTGACACATGTTAGCTAAATTAAGATGGTTGCAATGCTAAACAACAGCATTTCAGCATCAGCATGCTAACGTTAGCATTTAGCCTAATGTGCCACTACGCTTCAGTAGCGTATTACAGAGTTCCTAGCAAACTATTTTTTCCAATTTTAAACCGATCTAATCACAATGGGCTTTTCTCACAGCAGATATTTTAACTTTTCTTAAGAGGACAAGCACATGTGTTTTTAAAACCACTAACCAGTATACTGTTCTTTTCCTTAAATCAAATATCTTGTCAAAGAGTTTCTAAAGCATCAGGTTGTTTTATTATGGTTCTGTAACCTGCCATTCTACTCTGCAAAACTGGGTAGAATAAATTATTATGCAATTTTATAATAAATAAATTTAGTATAAGTAAGTGATATTCATCTTGTTTTTCTCTCCTTTCTTCTTCCTGTCTTTCAGTCTGTGTCTGTTTTTCTTTGCGGTGTTGGTATTTATCTGTGCAAATGTTCACACCATTTTTTACTGTACATGCAAGAAGAGATCTTTTTTTCACTCTGCGGTGGTGAATGAAAGTGAAAAAAACAACTAAAGGGGGAGGGCACCATGTGATGGAAACACAAACCATATCCTGGGCCAAGGAGCCAGATCAACAAAGAGAGGGGTGGAGAAAAAGGAAGATGGAGCTGAAAAAGCGATCAGAGCCTTCCGACCGGTCAACCTTACGCCATCATTTGTTGCTTTCCCTCCTTCCTCCACACCTCCTCTTTGAATGTTACTCTTTGCTCAACAAACTCCTCTCTCCTCCTCCATCTTTAGCTTTCTTCCCTTCCTTCCTCCCTTTCATTGTGTCCTCTCACGTTCGCCTCTTTCTCTTTTTTCTTCTTCTCCCTCCTCCTCTCTTGCCTCCCTCTCTGTCACCGCTGACCTCTGTGACACAGTTTTCCTAAAACTCTCGCCGGTCTGAAAACAGTGGAGCAATGTGTTGGCTTGTGTTGGCTTTGCAAGTTCACATTCTTTCACACGTGCATGAAGCAGGTTAATTATGATACTGTGCAACTTTGAGCCTTTTCACATCATTTTATGCAGCCGTGTGTATTGTTTGGAAAAGCATAAGGCAATCAATGATGCGGTTAAAATGCTTATTTCACAAAAGACAGTTTTGACTTGACACACGAATTAGGCTACATTTAGCTGCACTGTAAAAATCAACCTATAAGATCTACTCAATAAAATGGGGGTAACAATTTGCACACACTTCTTTTGAGTAGATTTTACCCAATGTGTTTGGGTAAAGGTTACTAATATTTAATATATAAGACTTACTTTAAGAAATTAAGTAAAATCTAACTCAATTACTTAAAACGTATTACTTATAAATGAGTAATATTTACTCCTAATCGTAGGCAACTATTTACTTAATACTTTTAAGTAATAATTGATCCATATTACAAATTCATATTACTTTATTAGAAAGGTTACCAGTAAACAATATATTGCCACACACAAGATTTTATTGATCATGTTTTTTTTTATTGACCAAATAATAAAAAAATTATAAGTGCAATATGGTCATACATTGAGATTATTTAAACAGTTGAGTGCATTTCAATTGTAAACACTGAGCAGAATCTTCAAAATAGTCATACAATCACATTGTTTTAACAGTAAAGTGCATGGAAATTGTAAACATTTTTAACATAATCTTCCAAGTGCAATTTACTCAACTATTAAAACCTTTAAGTTCCAGTAAACAGTCCACTTTTAACAGAAAAAGGTTTCTCCACATCCATTACATTCCACATCACATTATTTTGTGTTTGTGTCATTCGGCACTAAAACAAGTCAACATCCACTTCCACTTCAGAACAAATGGTTTATTTGAGGCTCTGGACCTGTTTGAGCAGCTTGGCTCCATTAAGCTCCAAAAACAGTTTTTAGAATACCTCAAATGTGTATTTGAGCTTGTTGGGGTATTCCAGGTTGAGGGCGTAGATGAATCCCATCAACACTGCACATGCATTTGTTTGGTTTCCGCACAAATTCAAAACTCTGTCTCCCTCTATGACAATGGACACATCTGCTGGTCCCCTGTCCCTGGCATCATGGATCACAAGCACCTTCACCTCCACGACGTTGTCATGCTCGTCCTCCATGTTGAAAAGAAAGAAAGAAAAGCATATTCACTTTAAATTAGGCATATTAACAAGAAGCTATTATACAATATAGGCAGGGGTGCACATAACTTTTTTGCCCTGGTTCTCAAAGGAGCACCTGGAGATGTTGCTTGGTGCTCATCCTTAAAATGAAATAAACTCTAACTTTTGAGGGGGTCTTGACTTTATTTGCCAGACACACGGCACTGAACACACATGCAGAGGTGAACACAGAACACACATGCAGAGGTGAACACAAGACAACATTAGCACGACCAGTAATCCTACAAGCTGTCATCACTACCCTCCTGACTGTTCTCCTCACTGTCTTCCTCTCTGTCAGACATGGTAGCTGATGATGTAGGCCTACTTCTTTCTCTCTGGTTGAGTCTGCGATTAGCTGCTTGCATCCACAAGTCAACAGCTGGTTTTGGGTCGAAAATGTCTCTGTTGTCATCTTAGACAAGTGGATGTAATCAAATAATTATGTGAACATAACCAATAACCTACCATAACCAATAACAAATGAGTGTAACTTATTTTATTTGTGTTGTTCATTCATATCTTATTTTACCTTAACATTTATTTATTTATGCNTTCTTTGTTTCTTATTA
Source organism: Notothenia coriiceps (assembly GCF_000735185.1). Lineage (NCBI taxonomy): Eukaryota > Metazoa > Chordata > Actinopteri > Perciformes > Nototheniidae > Notothenia > Notothenia coriiceps. Next base: position 49,248 of record NW_011352489.1, read on the forward strand.
GAGGTTAACAGTTTTATATAACGTAATAAATGCAAAAAAACTGTAGTTTTTGTCTGATATAACAATAAATACAACTTTATTAGCTATCAAGCTATGAAATATGTTTTGCGGCTCCAGACAATTTTGTTTTGGGAAAAAGGAGCAAAATGGCTCTTTTGGTCAAAAAGGTTGCAGACCCCTGGCCTAAGGGATGATCTGGTACTGACACACATACACATTACCTATAAACAGGGGTGCACATAACTTTTTTGCCCTGGTTCTAAAAGGAGCACCTGGAGATGTTGCTTGGTGCTCATCCTTAAAATGAAATAAACCGTAACTTTTGAGGGGGTCTTGACTTTATTTGCCAGACACACGCGCTGAACACACAGAGGTGAACACAGTACACACATGCAGAGGTGAACACAAGACAACATTAGCACGACCAGTCATCCTACAAGCTGTCATCACTACCCTCCTGACTGCTCTCCTCACTGTCTTCCTCTCTGTCAGACATTTTTTTTAAAAATTTTTCTCTTTTTATGTTTATTTTCATTTTCATGGCTCTGTTGTTTAATTTATATTGAGAAGCATTTTTTTTATTTTTTATAAATGTTTTTGGTTTCGTCAGTGTGGGCATGTGCGGGTGGAGGGAGGGAGGGGGGAGTGTAGTGAGTGTACTGTGATATTACAATATATGAAATGGCATCGATTATTGTACACTATAATGAAATAAAAAGACTTGTAAAAAAAAAAAAAAGACATGGTAGCTGATGATGTAGGCCTACTACTTTCTCTCTGGTTGAGTCTGCGATTAGCTGCTTGCATCCACAAGTCAACAGCTGGTTTTGGGTCGAAAGTC
>NW_011352490.1:0-16020 GCF_000735185.1 Notothenia coriiceps
AACGGCCGACTGTTGTGTGTTTGTTTCCGTGAACGGCCGACTGCTGCAAGGCATTGTGGGGCAGCATTTTCTCCTCTCCTTTCGGTTAGGGAGGTCCAGTGGTTCCTAAGCTAAAGGAGGTTATAAAGGAAGTTTGAAACCTCCTTTCCTATCATTTTAGAGAATTCGAACGGCACTTATCATGGCTGCCACTGAGGGACTTCCGGGTCATTTCACTCCGTTAGGAAGGTTCCTAAGCTAAATGGACTATTCGACTTCAGCCCATGTCCTGGATGTAGGAAGGGCCTGATCCATTCACAGCACGGTAAGCCTACCTGTGTTTTGAAGTGGATTCTGGACGTCACGCCACTGTTAGTCACTGAAGGGAGAGGAGGAGCGGGGTAGTGTTCCCTGACTTCCCTTCATATTAAACTTTAACCGGCTATAAATAAGAATACTTCCAACAGTCACTTTTTTAAATGCCCAGTTCAGTTTATGGCCATGCAGGGTTGATTCTGAAATACAGCAGACTTCACAGAGCATAGTTTGTTAAAGGCCAGGTTTTATCATCAAAGGAGAAAGGTCATTCAGGATACTGTTGCACAGCTGAGCCCCATTTTATGTTGCCTTTGTCTACGGGAAATGCATGCAATCACATTATATTCATGCTGGCTCAGGTTCGCTACACACACATATACACTGAGTGCAGGACACCTGCCATGTGCTCCACCACCTGATGGAAAACGTGGTCTGTTCGCTCATATATTACATTTAGGTCCTTGTGACGTTTATGGCTGTCGCTGCTGTGTGCGGGAGAGAGGAACTGGAGAGAAGATGGGTTAAAAAAAAAGGAAGAGGAGGCAAAGGAAGAGAAAGAGCCACAGGATGGGGGGTGAGAGGATATGAGAAGGTCAGAAGGTGTGAGAGCATTAGCGAGGGATGTGCGGACACCAAATGGGTAATCCCAAGAGAAAATAAATCAGGAGAGGGAATATGTAATCACATTCCTCTGTGATGATAGAGCTATATAAAATCATATCGGGATCAGGTGTTCCATTAGTGGAGGATGAGCTGCAGGGGAGAGCGCTGGTCCTGCTAGCCAGGAGAGGATGCTTGAAACTGGGGGACGGAGAAAGACAGACATGGGCTGTGGAGCGCTCTGCCCTCCAGGTAGGACATCATTCTGATCTTAACTGTGCATCACGCAGGTGGCATGTTCCTGAACGATGCATCCATCGCTTTGGCTTTTCATTGTTAACCTTAGCGCATACCGTAATTTTATGACTGGCCCAGCGGGGAGGACTGATGTACGGGGGGGACGCCTGTCGTTTCTATTCGGGGTGCTAACAACAAATCAAATTTGCACTGAACATATACAATGTGTTAATAGAAGTGAATGTTGAGCAAATGTTTTTTTAACACTCGGGGAAAAAAGTGCCACCATTTACATAATGTATGTTCATATTACTCATGTACCCCTGTTTATAGTCCTCTTATCCACATATGTATGACAGTATAGAGTATTTTTGTTTTACTGTTTTTTAATTTAACGTTTTATTTTATTTTATATTTTTATATGTTCATATTTTCAGAATCAGAAACAGATTTGCTGTCAATTAGGTTAAAACATACAAGCAATTTACTTTATTGTATTTGGTGCATACAAAGTCACAGTCAAATAAATTCAATTGTAAGAAAAATGACCTAAATAGGAACTTTTACAAAAAAACATTTAAAAGGAAAGAGAAATATTTACATGAAGTATAATTAAATAAAAAAGAAATATTGCACTATTTTGTGTCTTTTACTTTAATGTTGAGTATATCCTATTGTTGGATGAGCCTGAGACTCAAGATTACCATTACCAACACTACACTATAGCTATTAGGGATGGGAATTTGAAAGCAAATGTATATTCGAATATTCGACCCCCCAGAAAACGGTTAACCAGTTAACCGAAATGTACATATAAAAAAAAAAAAGGGTAAAAATGGAATGTGTAGATGAGTTGACATATCTAAGCTGTAAATACCTATTCAACATTGGGGGGAACATGTTGGTAATGTACGCCAATTTCTTTGAAACTTAATAACTATGCTGACCATTTTAAAGCATTTTATATTCTGGTATAGTTTCCAAGAGTGTGGGTGCGTCTCACTTCTCTTATTTTTCATTTTCTCGCTCCTCGGTCTCGGTATCACCGGAAGTTGATTTGTCTGCGCCATCTTGAGTAGCGTCCCAGTGGCCTTATTTGTGCCGGAGGATCGAGGAGCGATAACGGAGGAGTGATAATCAAGGAACCACCAGACCATCCTCCGGGGAAATCCTGACACTCGCCCCGCCCCCGTACTGTGTATCGCTCACTGATTGGACGATGCAGCGCATGCACTGATCTGGCTGCTGACAAGACAACAATACAAAAGTAAAATGAAGCAAAGTTTATAAGAAATATCAACTGTTACGCAGACTCCACACGGCGGCGTGCGTTGAAGCTTGCCGGCGGGCGTGTCTGAAGCTAGACCAACAACCAATCAACTGAATCTCCCGCCCCGGACACACAAGCACACGGTATGATTGGCTAGAGCAGGGGTGGGGAACCTTTGTCCTCTCAAGGGCCATTTAAAAAAAAAATTCAACATCCTCCGAGGGCCGTACAAATTATTGAACTCACACAGCCCATTCATTTCGCCTTTCCTTCTTGCTGTGCAAAGAAAAAGCAACCTCTTAATCCAGATATTTTACCATGACTCACGTATGCATTCATGTGCACGGTTGTGGCATGACCACCAAAACAGAAAGATATGGACACAAGATGTGTGCAATTTAGTTTCCTATCCATGTGAACATGATTTAAGTGGGGGGGGGTCCTCACCTCCTCTAGGGGGGTCCGAGGGCATGCTCCCCCGGGAAGATATTTTTTTTAAATGTTGAAGTTAAAAGCATCAATCTGGTGCACTTTGAGAACAACATGAAGAGATATGTGGATACATCTCTCAACACCCATATGAAACAGAACAGTAAGCAGATTTTCTTTTTCTTTATGGATATTTTACAAATCACTCCCCTTTCAAACTCTATTCTTGTTTATTAATAACAACTTTTTTTTACTGTCATATAGTGACGTAGTGTCATATATAGTTTCTTTTATTCTCTTATTTTTTTATAACTATAATGATCATATAAAGATGTGCCTTTACCTCACTGGTTGGAGAAAAAGCTTCTTATATTCGTTAGCAAAATACCGTCCTTATAAACGCTGCATAATATACAATATCTTTGTCAATATGACTGACGACCACACTTATGCAGTGCTGAGGTAATGTTAATTCATCATTTAATATTAATTCCTGATGGATATAAGAGGGATACATTAGCAAACATCTGTATATATAGCCTATATATAATGTTTCGTTTTTTTGTTTGTCATGTAACATGTTAACGTTTGTTTAATATTTTATAGACATTTATAATATGTTATAAATGTCTATTTTAACATTAATATATATGTTTATAAATGAATAAATGTCTGTAGGCCTATATATATATAAAATAGTATCATTAAATAATGCTAATACTTAGACCAGCTGAGATGATAAAACACCAGTAAACATTAAAACAACTATTCCTGCTTTACCGCGACCACTATGGCTATAACTGCCGAAGATAAAGTCTATGACGCTAAAGCTACGTTCTTGCGTAATGTGGAAGTGGGCGTGGTTAAATCTAAACTGGGTTGGAATAACGATAGACGCGTCCCGGCCCGCGACGTCCTGGTGCTCTCCGGCTGCTCTAAACCCCTGTTGGACGAGACATAATACCACGTGATGGCATGTTAGGCTCGTGTTGTGTTCAAGGACCCTGACATTGGCCAGGAAAAAAAAGGCACTCGCTTGTTTAATTCTTTTGCGGTCTAGATTTCTTACTTTTTTTTCTTTTTTGCTTGTGTTACCTCGAGGGCCGTATCAAATTGTCTCGCGGGCCGTATACGGCCCGGGGGACAGAGGTTCCCCACCCCTGGGCTAGAGCTTCTACTGGCATATGATTTGATTGGCTGACGCTTCCGCCGAAGCTTCAAAAGTTGAACATTGGGCAACTTTTGAAGCGAGCAACACAAGGAAAGCGAAGCGACGCTCCCACAATGCAGTTCCGAAAAGCGTGACGTCACCCCATTCAAAGTGAATGGTCAGAAGCGTTGAAGCTTCCGTGTGGACGGGCCGTTAAAAAGTTATAACGACATAACATACTTATTTCTTAGCTCTTCAGTATTGTGGTTTTACACGTTGCATGTAAGACCCTCTCACCACAGAATGAACAGTGAGGCATGTGTCAATCTATATGAATATTCTCAGACACCCCGGGCGCTGTTATATGTGAGTGTATTCATGCAGACATACTGCACATAGGCACTTGTGGATAGTGTTGATTGAGAGGATGTTGTTCCAGTGAACACAGAGACATTCACAGGATGTTCACTCCATGCTTTCAGTCTCTCAGACACACACACACACACACACACACACACACACACACACACACACTCAGAACAGCAGCGATCGAGCCTCCTCAGGTATCTGACACACAGTGAAGAATGGCATGCTGGGCTTCTGTGAAGCCCGCTGAGAAGCAGGAAGCAACCCTAGTGTCTGTCTGTCTCACGTCAAGAGGCTCTTCACGGAGGGGCTGCTGATGGTTAATAGTGGAATCAAAGGAACATGTTATAGAAATATCTCATTGCAAGCAAGGTTATCTCTCTTTGTCTCTGCTTATCTGATTCAGGCTAAGTTGTGCTAAACATGTAGCTCATGGATGGTGGATACATTTTTAACACTGCTTCATTTACTTGTTTTGTTTGAATGTCACGCTTTTTTAATTTTAAATCAACCTTGTGGGTCATTCATCAAGCAAAAACACTAAGCATTCAATGTTTTGTGCTTCTAAAATACAAAAATGATGAATCAACTATTGAATCAAAAAATGTTATTTTGATCCCTGAAGTACTGTACTTGTGCAGACAATACTCACAACAGCACCTATTATAACATTTAACATAATATGTAATAATCCAGAGCTATGGCACTGTTTACCTATGTTAGTTTTTTATATTTTTGCAGGAACTTTTGAAGTTAAGAAACATTTAGAAACATTTTGTCTTTACCTTTTAATTGTTGGCTATTTATTGAAATGTCTAAACAATATAGGAAAGTATTGTATCTACACTACACTGTTTGACCGATGTGATGATAACATTCGTACCTTTCCCTCGTAGTGTCCGAGCTTCAGGAGGAGGGGATAAACGCCATCAACCTTCCTCTCAGCCCCTCCCACTATGAGCTGGACCCCGAGGACACCATGCTGGGTAAACTACACCGACACTACCTGTTGCATTCAGCCGACCTGCTACCTGAATAACATTTAACAATCTTTTGCTAAATCAGTCAAATACGGTGGCCAATGATTTTGGCTAAAGGATCTTATTAACTACATCAATATTTGCACAAGCACTGTCACAAGAATTGACCATAAAGACAAAATACTGAAAATGTGGTAGTACTTGTTTTCATACATTGCCACAGTAACCGTAGTATCCGTACATCACGGCTTGAGACAACGTCCAATTTTGTACACAGAAATTGCTTTCTTCAGCTTCCATATGCCATGAAATACACTCGTGTAAAAAGAAAGAAACATCTCAAGTGCAGACTTAATGTGATTTGCAGTGTTTTTGGGAAAGCAAAAATGTATTAAGCTTGTAAATGCTGTTTTTCTTATGGGTTCTGTTGCTCTTCTCCCTAAGACACTAAGGAATATATTATAATATAATAATGTTCTTCTTGCATTGAATCTGTCTTAATCCATTAGAGGAGAACGAAGTGCGCACCATGGTGGACCCCAACTCCAAGAATGACCGCAAACTGCAGGAGCTCATGAAGGTACACCACCATTTATCCTGGATACATTGTCATTTAGAATGTAATAGGGCTGCATCTCTTCATCCCCACATTCAAACTTGAGGTGGCTGCTTGGTGCAGGGGAACAGGCTGGAGGAACAATCGTACATGACATGAGGTTGAGTGAACAGTCACAAGATTGAAATTGGCAAATTCTTATGGGAAACTTTTTTGAGGCTACCAAAGGCCTCAGATTGGGCCAAGACTACAGTCCCAGTAGGACAGACATCCTTACTAGTTGCTACTTAAATTCCAGAAAAAATCTGTGAAATGGCTTGAAACCGGCAATTCATAGACATGCAGCTGGACTAACAGCACTACATCAGAAATAATGTGTTTTTACTCGCCAAGCTTTGCACAACAACACCAACGAGTCCAGCCGCCATCAACTATCTGCTGGGCTTCTACTACGTGAGAGCCCACAGCAAACAACCACACACTATAAACAACAGCAACACGCAGTATTACGTTTTTTTTAATATGTTTTTGGTTATTTCCCTTATTTAGTTGTCATTAAAGCTCAGTGTGAGATTCTCTTGCATTCTCTACGCAGATGACATCATCAAAATGACTCTTGAACAGTGATGCAAATTAGTCGCTTTTCGGCGCCTCCCGCTTTTTTAACGCTGCTTTGGGTGACTTGTGTAATTCGTGGAGAACCGAAGAGTTTTCGTTTGGGGGGGGGGTTCGTCAGTCAGTCAGTCAGTCAGTCCGTTAGTCCTTCCGACTGACAGACAACTTCTCACTTCAAAAAAGAAGAAGAAATCTGGATCGCAAAATAATTAAACAAGCGAGTGCCTGTTTTTCCTGGCCAAGGACAGGTTCCTTGAACACAACACGAGCGTAACGTGTCTTCACGTGGTTATGTCTCGTCTGAAAGGAGGAGTGTAGACTAGACTAAGTTGACTTACGGAGGGAGGCACGGGACGCCGTCCAGCTCTTCAATATTGCAGTAACCCATAGGAAGCTCGTTACACATGCCGGAGTGTATGCTTGGCCTGTGTCTTTAGTTTTAAGCAACAGTAGGCGATCTGTTGTTATTAGCATCTGGTTAGCTGCTATGCTAACAAATTTAAAGAGCTTTTCTACCAAACCAGGTGGAAGAGAGCTCTCTCCTGAGAGGCCCAAAATCAACCCTCCTAGTCTTCTGTGGATTGGTTAAGGTGCACACGCTTGATATTGGATTCCATTATTAATTATTAATTGGAGAGATTAGGATGACTTCTAATGGAAAAATACAGGTATTATAAGTTAGCTTATTATGGATCAGGTAACAAAAATGTTGGTTAAAAATAGACTAAGAATATTGAGTTTCAAAACAAGAATACAGTGATTTGTAAAATATCCATAAAGAAAAATCTGTTTACTGTTCTGTTTCATATGGGTGTTGAGAGATGTTTACATAGATTTCTTAATGTTGCTCTCAAAGTGCACCAGATTGATGCTTTTAACTTCAATATTTAAAAAAAAATCTTCCCGGGGGAGCATGCCCCCGGACCCCCCTAGAGGAGGTTAGGTTCCCCCCCCCACACTTAAATCATATTCACATGGACAGGAAACTAAATACATTTGCACACATCTGTCCATATCGTTCTGTTTTGGTGGTCATGCTACAACCGTGCACGTGCATGCATGCACGAGTCATGGTGAGATATCTGGATGAAGAGGTTGCTTTTTCTTTGCACAGCATGAAAGAAAGGCCACATGAATGGGCTGTGATTTTAGTTTTTTCCTGCAGAGGTTGAGTTATAATAATTTCTACTACCCTCGGAGGATGTTATAAAAATTGAAAGGAAAAAGGTGCCCCACCCCTGCTGTAAATAATAATAAAAACCCTTGATTTATAACTTAACATCTCTGTCTCCTATTGATCTGAGTATATTATAAAGAACAGCCAGTTAATTGAAGCATTATAGCACAGGCCTTTGTCAGATGGTATATTACGCTGTTTTTTTCCTGCTTCAAATAGTTCTCTCTTTTTTCACCATACCTGTGTTTGCATCACTGCTTGAAGATGACTAAAAGTTCATAAAGGTTACTCTCAATGGCTGCAAAAACACAGAGAAATTCTGCGGCTTGTTATTTTTGTTAAATAACATTAAGGGAAATCTTGGAAATAGTTTTCTCCTAATGCAATGCAGAGCTATTCAATTGGCAAAGATTCACCTTCTGTTTCATTGATTTTAACAACTTGAATTGACTTGAGTTATTATCTAGGAAATAAGAGGTATGAGTTTGGGCATTGGCTTCTGCAGATATTCAGTGTTTAATCAGCCAGTTTGAGATGAGGGGCAAAACATGTTTCATCTGAACGTACTTAAGAAAAGACATCCCACCTGTTTACACTGCACCTTGGCCAATAATAATAATTAATACAAATGTACAAAGCATTTAGAGTGGTTTGGCTTATTGAACCCTAATCACAGGATTCATGCTTTTTTTAATGAGTTTCTTCATGGTTGAATACATTAATTGGAAATGTCTTTGGTTAAGAGCATCAGCTAAATGAAATGTTATGTCATTTAATAAAGTTTACAAGGTTATAAGTATGTATTCTGAATTAATTACTTTGTGATAAATCCTTATTTCGCAAAATGACATTCAAAGATTGAACAAGTTCTAATTATGAGTAAATAGTATTGTATTCTCCCCTGTAGGTGTTGATCGACTGGATCAACGATGTTCTGGTGGGGGAGAGGATCATTGTGAAGGATCTGGCTGAAGATCTGTACGATGGGCAGGTGCTGCAGAAACTATTCGGTGAGCAGTTCAGGCATAATGCTTTGGGGATTTCCCATCCCTGTTGGTGTAGGGTGTTTTATAGGTGTTAGTTTACATTTGTCTGAAACGCTTCGATTGGACTCCTTTGTTTACTTCAGTAACATAGTGACATCACTAAATAACACTTGCGCTTCTATTGACTAGCAACACATTGTACGTGATATGCTAAGGGGGGGAATTTCTCTGAGGGGTTGACCAATCACAACAGAGCCGGCCAGCTAACCAATCAGAGCAGATTGGGCTCTGGTTTCAGACAGAGGGTGAAAAGAGGTGCTGCAGCACAGGCAGTATAAGAGAAATAAAGAGCTTTTTGAATGTTAAAGCATGGAGACATGTCACAGTAGAGGAACAAAATACTAATATGAACCTGAAAATGAGCAGAAGATGTCCTCTGTAAACTACTCATGTCGAGAAAAGCCATTGAGACACCTAACTAAAGTTGTGCTGTTATTGATTGTTATATTTTTACATGGCAATAATTAAAAGGTACCTTTGAATGAACTGTCTTTACATCACATCTCTAAGTATTACCAGATTCATATTGAATTCTCTGTGTCTGTCTCGTTGTTCAGAGAAGCTGGAAGGAGAGAAACTGAACGTGGCCGAGGTGACCCAGTCGGAGATCGCTCAGAAACAGAAGCTGCAGACGGTGTTGGAGCGCATCAACGACTCCCTCAAACTCTCCACCAGGAGCATCCGCTGGAATGTGGACTGTAAGGATATGACCTTTTTACTTTCTATTCAACTGTATTGCTGAAATCTATAATAGTTTTTTGTAATTTAAAGTCATGCCCTAACATATTTCCCATCAATTCTAAATCCGAATTAGGTTTATTGCCAAGTAGGCTTACGCATACAAGGAGTTTGCTTTGCTGTAATGGTGCAAACATCAAATTTTCTTTTAAAATGTACAATTTAGAAACATAAAAATAAATCTTTCCAACAGACATAAATATATATTTAAAATACAAGAATAGGACAAATTACAACTTGTTAAAAATATGTGCAATAACCTGAATTTTACGGCACAACCTTAATCCAGTTGAAATACCCTTTGCACTACTCCTGTTTCTGCTGCAGTGAGTCTCTCAATAACATTTCGTCAAACCCGGCCCGTTTTTTTTGCTTTTCCACCCGGGCTAGTTCCGGCTCAGGGCTACTTTTTCACCTTTTTTCTGGCCCTCCCAAATCGAGGTTGTTACCGGGCCAACAACCGGGCTGAATATACTAAACTAGTGACGTAAACACTCTCGACTGCTGAATGGTCAGAGAGAATCGCTGGAAAGGGGGCTACAACTACAACGAAATTAACATATTTGACCGTGATTTAATTGTAATACACGTTTCAAAATGATGCCGAAATAACAACATACTGATACCGGTCTGCAGACAAGACGGTAGGCGAAAAACCTTTTTAAAATGCTTGTTTTCTGAATGGAGATCGGCTAAGCTAACGTTGTATATTCTCCGTCCACACAACAACAACGGCCTACAGACATAAATAAACCAGCGACTGTATTCGCCATGACACAGACAGTCTGTGGTTTGTACTTGTTTAACTTTTGTCTAGTTTCTGAACAGATATGAGGAGCTGTGAGCTCTGAGTGCTAACAGCTAACGTCTGAAGTTATGGTTTTGTGGTTTCGCATTGAAGATGACGTCACGGCAGTTTTACGCAGCGTCGCTCCGCCCGCCGAACAGCCAATCGCCCCGCCTACACTGTGTTACTATAGTAACTACCAGTTACTAAACTGTAATGGAAACGCAGCTTAAAGTGAGTCTTGACTACCAAGGCCAAACTAAGCTGTGCTAAGCCGTGCTAGGTCCTGCAGTGGAAAAGCGCCATAAGACATGTAGAGTACTGAAAAAATCAAGTCAAAATATTAATCTGTACTTTAAAGAAAAGTACTGAGGTAAAAGTACAGTTATGTTTTTATAAAATATAGGTACTCATGCAAATCGAGGAATATTAAGCAAAACATATGTTTCCAAATGTTGTTTTCTTACCATGATAGCATCTGTGATTATTTATAACAGATGCTAATGTGTTCTCCATGTGACCTGAGTCTTTTTTTATAAAAGCCTGCAGAATATATTAAGATAGTTCTTTTTAATGGCCCTTTTTATCTGCCACAGATTAGTAAATACTGTGAGGCTTTCAGCACCCTTCCCTTTACTTATATCATTAGCTTTAACATGTCTATGAGATATATTAGAGGGGGGGGGGGGGATGTGGGCATTACTGTATGAGCGAGGTAGAAATATGGATGACATGATGGAGACACAGAAAGCTTTGAGATTACAGAATTGATTTTGTGAGAGCACTGCACTAGAGAGAGGCCGTATCAAATGAATTTAATTTCAAACCAAATAATATGACATTCTTTAAAGGCACCTCTGGTAGAACTTTGTCCTTGAAAGCTATTTGTGTGAGATACCTTAAAAGAAATGCTAAAGAGCACGGTGAATAACACGCCATGTCATTGATTTTGCAGTCCTTTTATTTGAGGAGCTCTCTTTTGAATCAATTCACTTTTGTTTGTCCCTTCTTTCATTCCTCATTCAGGAGCTGTAGAAAAACATCTCTCCTGATGTGTCTTATTTGGAGCCTCTTATGTAGAGAGGATCTAATGGGTTGTTTTTTAAGGCTTTTAGCTTGCTTTCTGTGATTTGGACACTTAATTGATCCTGATTGTGTACCCAAAGGTAAATCCTATTTGTTCGCTTGACTAAAGACATGTGGCTCAGTGTCCCTCGCTGAATGACTTCAGGCAGAAGACCAGAATTTATTTTACTTTCTTTAATATCCCTTCAAGGCAGCTTTTGGCATCTTGTGTCTGTATTTACCATTGAATGAATGTGACCTTGCCACATAAAACTTTGCAGAATATTTGGAAGAATGAAAATATGTTGCTGTTTGGCGACCCATTTCATACAGAAAGGTATTGACTCTTTTATTGCAAAGAAATACAAAAGAAACAGATTGTGAACATTTTGTAATGCATTAGTAAGTGGATAACATGGCTCCCTATAGAGTGGTTCAGTGATGATGTATTGGTATATGCCGACCCGGGAATTGCCATTGGCAGTATTCTCTCGACAAAAAGCAATGGGATTTTCCATTGGATTATTGCATAAAGTTAAAGTAATATCTTTGGAAAACAAAGGTATACGATACTTACAAATGCCAGAGGTAAAAAGTACCTAACGGTGGGCTATTAATAGGCTATGTGTTGTCTTATTTAACAATTTGAGGTATTTATGACTCTTTAACCCACATTAATTTCCCCTTTCATCTCTTATATACGCATATCATATTTATGTTAAAGCTAAAGATAGAAGTAAAAGGTGATGTGATAGAAGTTATTATTATATGTCAGATAAAAAAGGGTTATCAATGGAGGATTGGAAGGCTTGATTTACATGCATGGCTGCATTTGCTGTTGTTCTCATCTCAGCAGATTGGTGCGGTTTTTATTTTTTTATGAGGATACAGGAGTTATCCTCCCCAGCGCTCCCTTGGTAAGAAGCAATGGGATTTTTCCATTGGATTTCGGGATATTGCAAACAATAAGAAATGTGGCAAAGATACTTTTATGATACTATGATAACCACTTTTATAATGGTTAAAGAATAAATGCATTCATCAGAAGTAAAACCCCTGCTAAGCTAAAGGCGGCTAATTTGAGTAGTCCAGTTAAGCCATTCGTTAGCAACCGCCATATTTTAAACACATAGAAGCTTCAGACATCCATCAGTGGGGTATATTATGTCTTTGAACAAAGCGTTAACATCTTGTGAGCGATTGTTAACATCAGACCAGCTACCACCTGCCATCCAACTCATTCCTAGGACTCATTCCCCCACCATTGTACTAATTGCAGTCAAGACAGCATTTCCAGTTATATAACACTTAATATACAGTACATACCGGCATGGAACCACCATGTATTCATGTTATTTGCTCCATAACTTATATTTCTCTGTCATTCTGTTCTTCTTCTTTGCCCGGTGTTAGCGGTTCATGCTAAGAGTATCGTTGCCATCCTGCACCTCCTGGTGGCGCTGTCTCAGCACTTCAGAGCTCCAATCAGACTGCCTGACCACGTTTCCATTCAAGTAGTGGTTGTCCAGGTGGGTGGGACCTTGTTTGAGTGTGACAATACAGCATTTGTCTTAGTTCAGGTGCCAGTACATTTCTGATAACCACTAGAATACAACAAAATCCAACATTAACATACTTTCCTCCTTTCGTGTCTCACAGAAAAGAGAGGGCATCCTTCAGTCCAGGCAAATTCAAGAGGAGATCACTGGCAACACAGAGTGAGTATGCTCTGATGCTGACTTATTTCACACCTCACAGGGTGTAGCTATTGACAGACATTAGTGCTGCTAAAAGCTCTCTGTTACCATGACAGAAATGGTTTCTACATTAAAGTGGACCTATCATGCTATATTTGAATAATATAGTGTAGGACCATACCTATATAAGGCATATGTATACTTTTTTATTTTTCAAAATACCAAACAGATCATCCATTTTAGCCATTCCTCATTTCGCTCAATTTAACACTGAGTGTTAAATTGAGCGAAATGAGGAATGGCTAAAATGGATGATCTGTTTGGTATTTTGAAAAATAAAAAAGTATACATATGCCTTATATAGGTATGGTCNGTACGTACGTACGTACGTAACGTACGTACGTACGTACGTACGTACGTACGTACGTACGTACGTAGTAGTACGTACGTACGTACGTACGTACGTAGTAGTAGTAGTAGTAGTAGTAGTAGTAGTAGTAGTAGTAGTAGTAGAGAGAGTAGAGAGAGAGAGAGAGAGAGAGAGAGAGAGAGAGAGAGAGAGAGAGAGAGAGAGAGAGAGAGAGAAGTTGTGTACAATGTAGCACTGATGCCCATTCTGCTCCGCAGCTTGGCAGGGGCCGCTGGCCAAGACCCAAACAAAAGGCTACTGTGGTGTCTCCTCAGATTGCCTGTTCAGAATACCGTAGTACTACAGAGGCCAATGGAGTGGGAGATGGCTCTGCACTGAATGGGCTCTGGGGTAAACGGATGGCATTTACCCGGCTATTGAGAGGAGAGTCCTGGCTCCCAGTGCTCAGAATCCTCACAAATCAAGTATTGATTCAAGAGTTTTTCTCAAACTATAGGTCACAACCAAACATGGGTCAGGATCATACAGACTATGGTCGGGATCTTTCTCCTAGCACTTTCGGGTTTCTTCGTCTCAAAGTCAATTATTTTTTTAATAATATTTTTATTAGATGAATGAAATAAGGTACGGCATAACATGTCAGTAAAGACCACACTAGTGAATGTTTGAAGCTTCTATGTTTCATAAAAACAGTGTGAACAAGTGCAACTACCAAATATCATCATGATGATCATTAGCCACCTTTAGCTTAGCGATGGTTACGTCATATGAGGATGATGTAGTTCGATTATAGCCTAACGTAAGATTGTCTCTTCTGGCAATTCCCATTATGTGTAAAGTACTGTTAATATGTGGAGGTTATCCCGCTGAATAAAACATGTATCATAAACGTGTGTGCCACAAAGCTTATTTTTGGCCATTTTCCAAAATCCAATAAAAGACATCCCATTGTTTCTTGTCGAGTGAGCCCTTGCAATGCTAACTCCATGTCAGCCTACAAAAAACATCATCACTGCACAAGTACACATGCCTGCTTGTCTAAGACGCAGCATCAAAAAAGTTGCATTTGTACATATTGTGAAATTATTGTCGTCTTGTTACGTGAGCCAGGCCCACGCTACAAAGGTCACAGCTGCTTTCTTATTTATATGCATTGAGAAACTAAACTTTTGTTGGCCCTGAATTAAAAGCAGTGGATAACAGAATGATGGGATGACAAACGGCCAGCTTGACCCAATCTGAACATCACGAAACATCACATACAAAAATACTTAGAAAAATATATGGGTGAATAAGTAAATATATAATTTGTTCACCCAAAATCTTGAGTTTCAAAGATTAATACCCTCTTCATTCAATCATGAAATATACTACATTACATTACATGTCACTTGTTAGACGCTTTTATCCAAACTTACATACTCAATACTGTGGACACAGGAGCAATTTGGGCTGAAGTGTCTTGCCCAGGGACAAAACGGCATGCTGACTGCAATGGGGTTTGAACCTGTGCTCCCCTGATCCCAACACCAACCCCACTGCACCACACGCCTCCTTACTACTACTACTACTACTACTACTACTACTACTACTACTACTACTACTACTACTACCAAGTATGTCCTTCTTTGCTTCTAAGTGCTGCACTGACCATATTTGGAATCAAGTGTACACGTTTGAACATTGTACGTTTATCTCGTTCCACTCCTGCTCAACTTGTCTCTTTATAATATGGTTGAGGTCATGTCACAAATCACACTACACCTTTTGGTCAAAATTCTCTGGTGTTAGGAAAAAGTTGTAGAGCGGTACAAAGTATCCCTCCAGCAGCCCCATCAGCAGCACCAGGTACACACCGTCTGCAAACTGAGAGAGAAGGACAGGGATGTAACCTTGATCATGGACTAGCAGCAATAATGACTTAAATAGGTGGCATTTTCCCAAGTTTCCATAAGACAACAATCTCAATTACTATGAAAAACATGTTGTGATGGACATGCTTTTCAAAATAATGGACTTTTAGAAAATTGGAACATGGATTCAAGCATTGACTTCATATTCTTATAAAAAAAGCTTCCCTGCGTTTATATGCAGGTGTGTGACGTACCTGTGTGTCCAATTCAGACACCTCCAGGTTGAGCTTGTTGAGGTGTTTGTTCACAAAAGTGATCAATGTCTGAGAAAACACAAAGGAAGGTATGTCTCAGAAGTTTGTGACGTTTCAGATAACACAGGTAATGAAATGCAAAGATATGCGTACACAAATTGTAGACAAGCATACATTTAAAAAAAAGAAAATGGGGTAAAAAAGTCAGTAATGTGGCATCAACGATTTGGCCTTTGGCAACCATACTGGAGGTCTTAACCACTGTGACAACTTCTACTTTTAAACTGCAAACTTAATGTCTGGACTAGGGATGGGAACGATTAATCGAATATTCGAAATTATTCAGGTATTTGAATATGAAAATATGAGTTATGAATATTTTTATTGTAATATCTTTTTTTTTTTTTTTTTTGGGAGGGGTGCCTAAGTTGATTACATATGATCAAATGAAATAATTAAATGTATACGACAGTGCCATAGCTAAGTGTGTTAGGTATAAAGGTGTGTTTTGCTCCGCTCACCGGTCCCTCACA
>NW_011352490.1:16058-23333 GCF_000735185.1 Notothenia coriiceps
TCTCTCTCTCTCTCTCTCTCTCTCTCTCTCTCTCTCTCTCTCTCTCTCTCTCTCTCTCTCTCTCTCTCACACACTCACACACACTCACACACACACACACACTCCTGGCCCGGAAGCACAGGCACCAGCCCCACAGCATCTGTAATCTCCTTTTGCACAGGGAAACACTGGAGTGGTGTAGGGGCTCAGCTCTATTACTGTGTGTGTGTGTGTGTGTGTGTGTGTGTGTGTGTGTGTGTGTGTGTGTGTGTGTGTGTGTGTGTGCCTATATGCATATCGATGATACACCAGGGGTGGGCTGTGAAAAGTAGCACAAGCATCAAGAAAGCACTCCTGCTCAGTAGATCTCTATTTAAGGCTCATTCTCTTTTGTTTTTGACTGTATTAGGGAAGACTAAGGTCACGCTTTCCACACAATAAACACTTTTATTACATCTCAGCAGGGTCACACACACACACACACACACACACACACATACACACACACACACACACACACACACACACGTGACGCTAACTTCTGGGTTAGCCTACAAAAATATGTAATCACTGCACCAACTAATGGGCCCAGAAACAGGTATTTATGTACTCAAGAGTCAGGTCATTTTGGCTGCATGCGCCCCTGAGTAACTTTCATAGGAATGAACCGCGCCCCTTCACTTTATACATTCATGGTCAGCCCTGGACTATAGCATCATTAATCATGTTCACCGTACACGCATGCTCTTGCACATTAAAGACCTGGCGTGTACCGACTGTATCAGTCTCTTGGAGTTTTTAGGTTTTTGATTGAGTCTGCTGACATGTATCCATTAAGAGAGTGTTTGTGCATCTGCTGAAGGCTTATGGTCTTACAGGGCAGGCCAGTGTTTGCCCACACAGGAAGCTGTGGTAGCACGATTGAATCGACCCACAGTGTATTTTGGGATTTAGCAACCAGTGTCCATGTTCTGTTATCAGAGAGGAGCTGTGATTGTTCGTGTTTGTCCTAACAGCCTCTCTCTCCCTGCAGGTCCACAATGTGTCCTTCTCCTTTGAGCTGATGCAGGATGGAGGTCTGGAGAGACCAAAACCCCGGCCAGAGGGTAGGAAGCACATTTAACTGGGGATATAAACTTTTTTTTGTAATTCTGATTTGAGAAGATATTTTCCCGTTACCTGTTGATTGAACTTGTATCTGATACTTTGAAAAAACCCAGAGAGCAGCCTGCAGCATCCCCTGTTTAGTAGACTTTAGGCTGCAGACATCATCTACACATATTGCATTCATTTTAAGGCAGTTCGGTCAAAAACTGCATCAGGCGGCTGTGGCTCAGGGATAGGGAAGTGTAAGATAAATGACATGTGATATAATGTAACAAAGGTATAATCGGTAACTACAGGCGTGTGTCTCATTCAGCCGCTTCACTACATCTTACACCAAAACAACAATCTGTATTAGTTTTTCACAAAGAAATGAGCTGTAACTTTTACATGGCCTTATTATATGATTGTAATCATTCAAAATATGTAAACTTGTGAAAACTCTCAATCTGACAAAAAAGAAAGAAATTGGGCCTTGGGATAGCTCACCTTGTTGAGTTGGTCCCATGTTCCGGGACTCAGAGGACCTGGGTTCGATTCTGATCTGGGGATCATATACACATGTTATCTCCCCAGTTCAAATCTGTCGCTATAATAAAAGCACAAGAGGCCCAAAAAGATATCTTTACATCAAATACTTGTTTTTAAATACAATTAACCATTAACTGTTTAACATACTGGTTATTATAAAGACAATGTGTAATTATACATTTATCTACCTAGTATTCATCTTAACCTTAGCTGTAAGTATGGCTCCAAGATATGTCTATATAGAACTTATTATGATTCATTTATTCTTTCTCTCTTTTTTGTTTCTCCAGATATAGTGAACTGCGACCTTAAGTCCACACTGCGCGTCCTCTATAACCTCTTCACCAGGTACAGGAACGTGGACTGAGCCAAGCGTGGAAACATTATTTTATGGACCACATGTTTTTCTTCCTTTTGGTTGTATCTTCATTTATCTGAAAGCATACCGTATATCACATTCCTTGTTCCATCATTTACCACACAAATCTGTATTTTTTTAATATATCCTTGAAAGACACAAAATGCATGACTTTATATTGTAAATTGGAAAATGCTTTACAGTCCCAGACATCTACATACGATTTTTGAAGTCATAAATAATTCTGTACGGATTTTTGTCGCCCTGCATTGATATCATGAAAGGGAGATTTAAAGATAAGCATTTTTTAATTCAGAAAAGAAAAGGTTTAACTGTATTTATTGTACATTTTTGATACACCTGTTTAGTCTTACTTATCCATGTTTGCATCTCTGCTCTTGTTTATGTCATTAATAAGTGCCTTTTATTTTAAACACGTGAACACTACAGCATGCACTGCATTGCTCCACTGTTGTCTTAACGTTCCAGATTTATTTTGCATGTGTGGAGTGATATTTCAAATATTTGACCAAAGCTCTGTTGTCCTCACTGTAAAACACAAAGGCTTTACTCCACAGGCAATCTCTGTCTTGTGTATGATTAAAGTCAACATTCTATTATCACTTTTCTTTTTGTGGTTTTATTCATCTCATGTTGCCCTTCCCTTTTTACCCAGTTCCGATTCGGAAATGTGTTGGTTCTCCCAGTTTCGCAATGGCAGCGTTGTAAACAATGAATTGTATTGAGGATCATTTACAGCTACGGAATGATTTTAAACTACCACATCCATAATATGATAGTGGCTACCAGGATGACATATGAAAATGGCTAAAAATGTAAGGACACCTTTCATAACTCTGTAGTGTTTTTGGTGTAGTTGGCTCTACTGTGAGGAACTACAAAAAATAAAGAAGCACATTGGTCAGACTAAAGCAAATGTCAATAGCTTTTATAAAATCAACTTAACATGGAGACCAAATCCAAATAATCGGTCTGTGTGCTATTAATATAGCAATCATCGGCTATCTTTTTTACAAGCTGGCTAGCATACGTTAGCTACCTACCGAACTAGTGTTCTAGCGAACGTTGGCAATCTACTTAACAATATAGCTAGCAAAAGTTAGCTATCTACTTAACAAGATAGCTAGCTATTGCCAAATTGGTGGCTCTTGTAATTTAAAATAGAATATTATTTTATACTCTATGCCTATGGTTTAACTTGCAGAGTGAACCTGTGTCTACCGTTCTGCCAGTGAGAGTTAATAAAAACATTGTTGTACTGATTGAAGCCAACCGGACGCTCTCATACAGCCATTAGCTTCTCACAGCACCAAACATTGCTGTTTATACCCAAATATGTGATATTTGAATAAAATAATCACATATTTGTAATCTAAATGTTCAGGCACTCTGAAAGTTTTTTTTAACAACAGTTCATTCAAAAGCTTGAAACTGGTTTCTTTGGCAAATTGTTGATAAAGCTGGTGACGCTATGCTAAGTCTTAGCACTAACACTCCGGAAATACCAACAACAACAAATAAGGCAATGCGGAAGCGCCCTAAAGCATGGCAAAGCACAAGGTGAATCCTATAAATACATCACATTTAAACAAATATTTTATTACGTTTTTAAGTAGGATTTATTTTCTTCCAAGTAAAGTGAATATTGTCTGTATTTAAGTGTTACGTTCTACTTTCAAGGCAATTTTACTTGAACAAACAACAATTGCAGTTACTGTTTGTGGATAGCTGCCCACACTTTCTCTATCATGTATCTATTTATGTTTGAACACATTTTATTCAATAAAACGCTCAGTCCCTGAATGCAGGTGCATTTTTCAGCCGCTCAAAGGAAGCAAAGAGGAATGCTTTCTCAACAAAACAAATATTGGGGTCAGATTGGTTCCAATTTTGCTTACCCAGAAATACAAGTGGACCTGCGTAACAATTTTCTTTTTACTAAATTGAGATGGACTGTTTGAAAAGCTGTGTAAAAGCTTTCTGAATTGAAGCTGACCCCAACATTGACCGAAATGGATAGTAGAGTTACTAAAAGGATGAAAAGGTAATGTCTTTCTTGCTCATTCCTCAATGGCTTTTGAAAGAAAGTGGGGGAAATGTGTTTGGGTTGAACGTACTCATTATTACACTGGGGTATCGAGATATTCTCTGCAGGACCCAGGCACGTTGCAAAGACACTCAGATTTTTTTTTCTTTCGATTCTATGTTGTTTTTTCGTGAATTTTTGATTGTGTGTGTACGTGTTCCCAAACATGAATTTGAGTCCCTTTATTGTAGTGAGAACTGTAACATATTTTCAAGGAGAGAACATTGTATTGACTTTAATTACATTTTCAATGGATAGTTTTTGAGAAAGGACTCAATGTATTGTTATGTAGCATTTGTGTTCCAAATAGCTTCTAAAACCTCTACATGTTGGTATGTGAAGACAGAAAAGACCTATAGTCAGTATAGTCAACTGAATGCCTTGAGCGCAGTGTAACATTTGGCACGAGTAACAGTATCCGGTAATGATTGCCCTCTCAGATGCTCTCATGTTAGTTGCAACAGATCCTGAGGGAGCTCAAACCCTGATCATTTCCTCTGCATTCCCTCCCCCTGGGAACAATTCAACTGCTCTAGTTATTACCTTGTTACATTATTGTTATTGCATTATTGTTACATTGTCGCTCTGTGCGTGGGTCACACGGGGACACTGCGCTGCATTCCTCTGATTGAAGACACCACAGTAAATTATAGATTGCTGCTTCACGGATAGGGATTTAGATGTATAAGTTCATCTGTTAGAAGACTCACTTTACCTTTCACTGACAGGAAAGGTTTGTCAAGAAGATAAATACAACTTTACAGTAAGTGGAGGTTGGGACAAACAGTTTAGTTTAGATCAATGTATAGACTGGAAAAGCTGGATTTTTGCCACATTTTAGGGTTAGGTTAATATACCTACCAGCACCTCTAAAGCTCACTAATCAGCGAGTGGTTTAATCCGTTGAAAAAACATAATGTATAAAAATGCTTTAAAGCCCCAACTATCAATATTTTATATGAAATAAAGTTGAAATGACTATGTGTAATGTGAAAATTGTCGTGACAAACTCACCAAAACTATTATGTAGCTGATTTTTTTACGTCTGGAAATTCAGTGTTTGGCTTTACTTTCACTGCTCTCATTACCGATTTTCTAACGGTAACAGACAGCTGTTGCAGAAGCAGTCGATACTAAAATGTGGAGAAAAGCAATTGCAGTCTACTGATTGGTCGCAGAGAATCATCACTACAGTTGTCCCTCCAAAACAAATCCAAGACTTAAAAATAGCCAAGCTACCGTCAAGAGCTAGCACAATTTCTTTAATTTACAGAACCAGATTTTAATGGCAGCCACAAAAAGAATGCTGAGTCAAATGACGGGTCCAGACAATTCTCTTTTAAGGTTGCCAATGAAGGCATCCAGCAGTTTAGGTTGAGCAGAGCCTTTGCATAAGGAGGACATTTCTCAATAGTCAAGCATTTAGCAGGTTTACCGGTGCTGCTCTAAAGCTTGCATTGACCTCTGACCTCTCTGGCGAGGATCAATAAAGTATCATATTATTATATTATATGGCATTAGATAAAAGGTTTTGCCATACAGCCCAATAACGGCTGGCACTTCACTTAGGTAATGTTACAAAGTAGAGCGGTATTGCTTCACCGGTCATAAGTGTATCAATGTTAAATGTTTATTGTGTATCCTTTTGCCTTTGTTTCTCAGAACCTTGCTATCAGCCTTAAGATTAATATGATAGCACTTTGCCATTATGGGAATAGACAGCGAAAGCAAAGAAAGTCCATTGGCTTGTAGATTGGATCACCAGGAAATCAGCCGTTTAGAATGTCACTTCCATATCAGTTTATAGATTATCATTCTGAGTAATTATCATATGTTTTTTTCTACTGACAAGTCCATAACTTCAGTTGACAATGCAGAAATTGATCAACAGCAACAAAACTCCAGCCATGCTAGCTACTGTAGCTAAGAGAGTGCTAATTTCTACAAGCTTATTTTAACAATGAAGGTGTGGACAATTCTAGCATGCTGACATTAAGCAGATATTTACTGTGCTTGCAATCTTAGCATAGTTTGTTATCATGCTAATAATGCAATTGCTAACCGGAAATAGAGCTGTCTCTAATGGGAATGTTTATTTTTACAATAATTTGGTCATAAACCAAGTTGATGGACAAATTACATTTAGGATATTTTTTCCTGAGGGGAACATGGATTTTGTAACAAATTAAAGGCTAACAACCTCATAGTGGCACTAGTCTAAAAGTGACTGAAGTGAAGGGATGACAAAAGTCAGTAGGATACATTATCTGGGAAACAATGGATGTCTGTGTGACATTGTATGTCAATCTGATGTCAATCCATCCGAAAGAATGTTGAAATATTTCAGACTGGACCTGAGTATTGGAGCAACTCTGAGACATTGTTCATTTACTGCACTTTATTCGACTTGGCTCTACCTTTTTTTGGTCTTCCACAAGAGAAAAGTTCCTGGCACATGATCCTTTTTCGAATACCCTTCAGTTAAACACTGCATACCACTGATTGGTCAGAATGGATTTTCAAAAGCGCATCTTTGGACATCCTGCACAAACACGGCTTTTTAAATAGCAAACCACTGTTTTGCATTTTCCTTTTCTTAATCAACCCAGGTTTAAAAGAAATGGCAGAAAACTACACAGAAAGAGTTTGTGAAGTCCCCGTTTACAACACAGCTAAGCTAACAGCACCGCCCATAACTGAATAGGTACTATCTGCAGTGGAAACCTGGTGAGTACAGTCGAGTGAAGTAGAGCCCTTACATATGGTATGGTGACCCTTGTTATATAAGCACAGGCGGAGCCCTCTACTGGACTCTATGGGTACTACCCCTTGATCATATCATGCAAGCATTCATCCACTGAGACTTCTATAAACTTGTCTCCCTTGAAAAAAAGATCTATGATCTCAAGGGACAATCTGGATAAATAAAGGTTAAAAAAATATATAAACGTAGCCGGCCCCGGGGCGGGCCTACCTGAATCCGCGCGCACCTCACCGTATAAAAGGAGGCCTCGCCTCGGCATAGGACAGACAGTGCCCCGAGTACAGGGCTCCGCCTGTGCTTATATAACAAGGGTTACCATACGTAACCCCTCGTTATACCTCACACGGGCTCCGCCCTCTACTGGACTCTATGGGTACAGTGGGTGGAGCCCTGTTGTATACACGCGCTGTCGTCCAACAACACCGTTCCATC
>NW_011352490.1:23345-23614 GCF_000735185.1 Notothenia coriiceps
GAAAAGTGTGCTCGGAAAACAGTGCTGAGGGCTCTCCCCCTCAGCAGTAGTAGCTGTATCGAAGTTTCCAGGAGGGGTTGAAACTGCACTCATTTTCAGAGTCAGGAGCATTGAGGGGGTTAGAACTGCAGGCATTTCTGGGTCAGTAGACACAGACACAAGGCGTCTTGCGTTGATGATCGCCATCACCTCTGCCATGAAAGTGCTCAGAACCTCATGTATAAGACGTACTGGTCCTGTCTGAAGCAACATTGCATCCAGAATGCGCC
>NW_011352490.1:23647-44237 GCF_000735185.1 Notothenia coriiceps
TGGTCTGTAATAAGGCTTAGAAACCAGTGTAGACTATCAGGATCGCGACTCTCGTGGTAGTGATGATACCGTTCCACACGTCCAGACCAATTGACACGATGGAGGGTTAGGTTTGGTTATTGGGGTAGTGTTATGGGTTCCGGTATGGAATTGTTAGCACTCGGGCTCGCCCTACTGGACTTCTATGGGTTACAGTGGTGGTATGCCTGTTTGTACATTCACTGGCCTAGGGGTCTGTGGATGGGTGTTGTGGTGTTCTGTGTCTGATCCCACTGCATATACGACCGTATCCATCCCACTAGGGACATGAAAAGCGAGTGTTGCGCACTACGCATCCCAGCATCGGGACCGGTTATCCAGGGGGACCTGGAAAAACGTAAGCGCATTACGCCGGGGAGGGGTCAGATGCCACTGAATCCCACAGCCCCCTCCTGTCCTCACCAGTCCGGTGTTGCCGCTTTTGTGACGTGGTCCAGCCAAGCACAGACGATGAGAAAAGAGCCAGACATGTCCAAGAGGATAAAACTTTACGAAGGGCCTGGCGTTGACCAAGACGGCGCTGTGGCATATGTCCTCTACAGTCACACCGTTAAATAAGGCAGTTGACACAGCCATGGCTTGTGTAGAGTGTGCACGTCTGTCCGTAGGCATGTGCAATGCACTCGCAGAGCCAGCCTGCCAGGCGTTTCTTGGACAGAGCTTTTCCCCACCCCCGAAGCACACAAACAGCTGTTCCGTGCGTCTAAGGGCAGCCGTGCGCTACGCATAACATGCTGGCGCACGCACCTCGTCATCCTGTTCACCCATCTACACCACCTTGAGGTCCTGATCCTCCGCTTCCTCCTGCGGGCCGAACTTCAACCGGAAATGATCGCCACAGTGTCGGCGGCTTAGCCGAGGGATCATCCGGCAGGCGTTGCAGACCGGCGACTGGCTTACGCCGTCCTCCGCGTGCCGGCCCCAGGCACTGGGAACACAGGCAGTGCGGATCAGCCCCCGCGATTAGGCCAGGGCATGTCGGACAAGTCCGGTGCTCGAGTAGTGTTTCCATGCTCTTTCTATTTCTTTTTTTCTCGTCTATATTCAGGTTGTTCACTCCTGCTCGCTGAAGAGAAAAGGATGACAGTCAGGAGGCGAGGCCTCCTTTTATACGGTGAGATGTGCACGCATTCAGGTAGGCCCGCCCCACCCCCGGCATAGGTAAAGTTTTTTTTTCAATTGTCTTATCTATTTCCTGGGCAAAAAAGTATACATCCCAAACTACTCCTTTAAAGCTCCCATGTCATGGCCATTTCTACTGATCATAATTCCATTGTTGAGGTCTACTAGAATAGATTTATATTGTTCAATGTTCCAAAATGACCTTGGTTTCTCATACAGCATCTCTGTATAGTATGTGTATTCACTCTCTGTCCTAAATGGCTTGTTGGAGCTCCTGCCCCGCCCTCCCTATGAGCCCACTGTGCTCTGATTGGTCAGCTCGCCCACTCTGTTCTGATGAGTCCACCACCGTTACAGCGGAACATCAGTGATTATGTATTACAATGGCGTTTGTTAGCAACCAGGAAATGACACCAGTAATGACAAACAGATGAGAATGCTGCGTGGGGTCTGGGTGCCGTGTTGGCGGGACGTTGCGCGGCTCGCTGCTCCGCCCTGTGGGGCTCGAGGAGCGGACAGTGTGAGCTGTATTACTGGTGTCGTTTCCTGGTTGCTGCGTGGAGTCTGCGAGATAGCCTGAACTCAGCCTGAGCACCATGGACGTGGGAAGGGGGCTGAGGGGGCTGCAGCACCACTAGCACACCCCCCCCCCCCCCCAGCGCGTCACAGTTTCGCCGCTGAGAGTGTGTATGTGTGAGGAGCTCCACGGATTGGTCCATTTGGACGTTACGTCACTTGGTTCCCGGAAGAAAAAAATGGAAAAAGAGAAATCCCCAACGAGGCGTTCTGGGGCAGCATAGACAGGTATTTTCTGTGTTCGAATTGTACTCGCCACAGGGTGTACTTTGAGGGTTTACATGCAGAAAAAGCTACATAACACACAAGGGAACGGGTAATAACCGGAAAAGCATGACATGGGACCTTTAAATTATTTTCCGCAGGAATTCAAGTCTAGGATGCCGTGAATGAGTTTTTTGCCCTGAATTTCATTTTGTCAGTGAGGTCAGGATGGACGAGATACCAGAACGGGTGTAGGAAACATGTACTATGAAAAAAATTCTTAGTATCTTGTGTATGATTTGTACTTCATTCCTTGAACATACTGTATGTCGTCACATTTTTGTTGCAGAAAAGTGCAGTCTTTTCGATCAATTATAATGCACATAATGACATAAAAGGTAAAAGTGATAAGATCAGTACTATTCTTAGAGGTAGCAGAAGAGTGAAGGCGCTTGTGACCCCTTTAGACTACTTCATTCATTCTTTCTCCGTCTCTGAGCAGCGTGATCAATGTCGATCATGGAAATTGAGCCCCGAAACCTCAGTTCAGTAACTGCTTTCGTTCATGTCTGCATGGCTCTCTCTGTCCATGCATCAAATAAATGTCAAAAATTCAACAGGAGGCTGGTTGGCTCCCCCGTTCTATAAAAGGGAGCGTTTTGGAACACAAAAGGAGAGGAGCCTCGGTGTACCTGAAGCCCTGTGTTCTAGTGGCACACATCATCTGCCACTTTTTCTACTGTAGTGTAAGATATTGAAGAGGAATTGTGAAAAAAATGTGTTTAGGTAAAAGTGGGGCAGTGTTCCTGGCTGGCTCCCTGAATACAATGATCTCATAGCGATGTGTTTTACAATCTTGTTCACAGCCTGTATGTTCCGAAAAACTGTTTAAATTCGAAATTTGCATTGAATAATTCCCCTTTAATTGGTTATTTTATTATCAATTCTACCCTTGGTTGAACACAAAAACATAGAAAAGCTAACCCTTGTAAAAAAAAATATTGTTTAAGGACCAGACTCATTGGAGATGGATCCTGGCGAGAAATCTTGAATCTTTCGACCCCGTCATTGGTCATAAGTGTGGTTGTAGTGTGCAAATCAGAACAACTTCAAGACTTCAGATTACAAGTTGTGTAATGGGAAGAGTACAGGAATCTGAAGAGTAGTGTGATCTTGGCATTATGATAAGTAGTGATGTACCGTGCTGTACCGATGCTTTTGAGCAGTGGTCAAAATGTCTAGGAGGTTTTCGTGAATCGCGTATTAAGGCTTGTATAATTTTTCCGCAAATCACGTCATTGATAATATGCAAAGCCATGCTGCTCTTCGATACCATGTGACTGGTTCAGATAGTGGTTCAGATTTTTTTTAACACTGACACTAACCAGTTTTTATATACCAATATTGCCCATCCAGCCATCGAGCCTGGTGCCACACCTGGATGGCGGTCCAGTCAGTGTTGTCATGTGTAGTGATATCACTTAGTTTGGTTTACACATTTTTGTGGTTTTAAATCAAAGTTTTTTTTGCCCAAATTCCATTTTCCCATTGTAGCAGTTTACAGACAAAAGGAAGTCAAAGAGAGATAGAAATGGAGATATGTAGATTCAAAATACATATATTTGCTGATAGTGCTACATTCCTATGTAAGAGCACTGATGATTACATTTAGTTTTTGGCTTTGAAACATGTTGCATTTTGTTGTTTTTTAGCGAGTGCCCCCTCTGCCCTGTTTAGCAAATAGATTGCTCGCTATTTAGTGATGGGCAGGTAGCCATTGGCATGTCAAAGCTATTCTGTTGACAGCAAGCAACAAGAAATAAAGTTGGTGAGAATAAACCAAAAGGAGGATACTAAAATACAAAAAGACCAAAACGCTTCATAGATCTGAGGGTATTTGCAAGGTTTTGCGAAGTTTAACAATGTTTTCTGTTAGCTGAATCTGAGAATAAGCCCTGAGCTGCTATTTATTGTAAATCACAGCTGGAAATAACATAGATAAGAGCAGTGAGAGTGAACCGAAACAGTAAAGTTACAACAAGACTGAAACTGAAAGAAAATAAAACACTTCATAGATCTAAAAGGAACAGTTACAATTGGTTTGGCAAGTTTTTACAATGTTTCCTGTCTGCTGCAGATGAGAATGAGCTCTGAGCTTCAGGCTTATTGGATAGCATTATCGACGTGTATCTGATGTGTGTACCTTGTTGGGAAACTGAAGAGTCCTTAAGGAGGCAATCAGCAGGCGAGCTTGTCATTTCAAAGGTCTTTATTTTGTTACTACTGCAGGTCTGATTAGGCTGATTTTCCTTGATGAGATAAGATGATATGTGGATAACATGTTTACATCTCAATAGCTCCTTTTCTAACTCACTGGTATTGTCATTTTGATAGAAAACCTAATATTTCATCTACATTAACCACCCAGAAAAATGATATTCCTGTCAAAATGTCTTAGTTCAAATGTTGAAATGTGTTATCTACATTTCATAAAAAATTTAATAAACGGAGCAGTACTTATTTTGCAGAAAGGGACAGGAAACCATGGCCTAGAACGTAGAACTGCTGAAAGCCTTGGGGTCTCCATGCTCTGGGTGCACTTACCCTGATTCTTGTAAAAAGAGTGTTTGAACAAAGCATAGCACATGTGTAAACATACTTTACTGAAGGTTACATTTGAACCTACACAAACAAACCCTCCAGAATATGGTAACTTAAATATGGGTTGGCAGCGGGGAGAGATAGTCACAAAGCCCAAGGTCTCGTTGAGGTGCGAGAATACATTCCTATAGTGCTGAAGGATGTACTTCAGACTTATTTTCCTGAGTTCATCTTGCAATGAAATGAATTCTATCATGCAAAAGTTTGAATTCATTTATTATCTCAATTATTACTTAGATTAACCATTATCTTTCAATTCCATTCAGTGTGGTTCTCTGCAGTATTACCAAAGGGTCGAGGATAAGGTTGAGTGCATTTAAATGTTTTATCTTGTATAATTGACACACTTATGCTTCCACAATTTTGTATCTCTTCTTGATATATATATATATATATATATATATATATAATATTTATATGATATATTATTATGATATATATATAAAAGCCACAAAGAGCAGAATTCACAAGGTCACATTGTCGAGGACTGCTTTCAACCAGATGTAATGCAAAGACTGCAAAGAAGGCATTTCATCCAAGTGCACGGTGAACATGGCTACGTCTTGGCACCCTCTGTACATCCCACAGGATATGTCAGGGCACATATACATTCATGGGCTAGTTCCAGTTCTGCAACATACATGCAAAGAGGATTAACAACCCCCCCATCCCAAAATCCCAACCCCTCTCAGAGAATCATACGTGAGAAACATAGTCAAGGATCGGCAGTCGTCTTTCTAAAAAATGCGACACAGTTTGTGAATCTATACTACAGTAAAGATTGTGTCGGTCAAGACCAACATTCTGATTATTCAGCATATCATAGATCTGGTCCTCCTTGGTGTTCCTTTTAGAAATTGATGTAATTACAGTATACATTCGTTATAGTACGAAAAAATGAATGTTTATTGACCTATAAGAGTCTTTTAAAACATAAGAGATTGTTATGGATAGTTCTGCAACATTTATTGATCATATTTAATGTTGCAATATTTGCCAAGTTCGACAGAGGCAGGTGCTGTTCCTCAATTCGGCTACTTTTCTTAATACACCGCAAGTCGTGCAGCTGGAACACTTGCGCAGTGTTTGAATTTTGACCAGGTAAAGTTGTCTCAAACGGCTGCTAACATTAAGTTACGATGGTCGCTGTTAGCTAGCTAGGTAGCTATAAATGTCATCGTTACCAAATTTTTACAGATGGCTTAATTAATCCTATAAAATTAAAAGTGACTTATTTAAAAAAAGAGTATAGTGGTACATCACTTATAATAAACGTGTACCTTTTTTTTAACAGTGTTTTGTTCACTAGACCAACCACAATCCCTACTGTTCACATAGCTTCTGTTACGTTGCCAAGATAGCGACCATTGGGAGTTGGAAGTGTCCAGCGCTCCAAACTTAACGTTTGAACCGTTAAGAGTGCACCTCAAAGGGCTCTGCATTTTAAAACAGCACATGTAAGCACAGAAGTAAGTGATTTTTGACAAAGCCAGGTTTTCTTTCGACATACCTGGCTTGCTAAAGCCTTAAACCATAATCAGAGATAACGGGTCGGGGACTAAAACAATGGTTAACACAGACTTTCTAGGCAATATCCTCGTTCTCATACAGTTAGTGTTTGGTGTGTCATCAGACTTAAAAAAGCGTATTGTAGTTCATTTGACTTGTTTTTTAATGCATTTGTTAGTTCATGGCAGCGAGAAAATAAAAATATAAATGTTTGGACTGTGAGCGTCAGGTCTTTGCTAACAAGCTGCAGATGCGTTCCCCAAAACCTCAGAAAAGTAATTGAATTGTGACAGAGCAAAACTGAGATTTAAATGTATTATCTCAATCTGTCAAAAGGATAAATGTGCTTCATCAGCAGTCTCTGAAGACGCTAATAAATGTAATATTTCTGCACTTTGGTTTTTAGCAATTTTGTGAATTGGACTGGCTAATTTGAATAGATGGCCCAATTTTGCAGAGTTTATGCATTTAACCTAAAGTGTTTGTAAATAGGCTTTGCATTATAGTCATGGTTGTATTTAACCATTTAGAGAGATTTGAGAATCAATCAGTTTCTTTCTTTTTTCTGTAGGTTTAACCGGTTGCAAAAGCTTTACCTTTTGTGAATTCGCCACGCATTGAATAAAGTCGCAAAGTGTGGTGTAGTGTGAACTCAATGATTATGAATCTGGTCCAGTCTCCACACCCTTATTGTTCAGAATCCTACCCACAGACCACAAGAGGGCTCTTGTTGAAATTTTTCATCTCTGATACACCCCATCTTAGCTTTCCTGTCTTTAATTTCAAGCAGCAAGGAGACCAAAATAATATAGTATACACAGATTAAGATCAATGCAGAGATTAGAAGGTTCTAAAGCAGCATTACCCCAAGTACAGCTTACTCGACAAATGTGTCCCTCTAAAAAAGTATTTTTAGCACCTCAAAGAGTTTCTCAGGATACACAGTCAAATCTATTTTAGTTATATGGCTGTAGTACTCCGACAAGTAGTGATTTTGATGTTTTTTATGACCCACAAACCAAGGGTGTATAAATCTCAGCTAGCTAATGTTGACTTCATACATTTCTAAATAATACATGTATTTTTCTCCCTTCTATTTAATTGCTTAGCCCTCCATAGAGGAGATATAGAATCCCAGACATGGACAACATTAATAAAACATCAGTAAACCAGGTGAGGTCAGATTAAAGTCAGACAGTTGACCTTAAGGTCACTGCTAAATCTTTTACTAGCCTGCTCTGTGTTTGCACTGAGTCTGAGAATGAAACACACATGCCTCCACAAAGATGAAACACACTGTCAGTCCACATGTGAGTCAGCTGTGTGAGGGTGTGTGTGTATGCATCAGTGAGAATAGGACTCACACACACAAACACATGACACGCTGCCATGTGGAATGCTAGTCTGTTAGCTCGCCTGGCTGTGGTGTCTGGTTGCAGTAGGTGTTCCAGGCTGTGACACTGGCATATCTGTGTTTGTTTTATGTCACAGCCCCTCCCTCTAGGGAGATGACAGTCAGGCAGTGCCTGGGGGGTGTAACCTGAGAAAGGCAGAGCTTAGTAGTAAACAACAACTCCTTTATGAGGCGGAGGCGGCTGCCTGCTGCATTCAGAGATCTGAGAGGGAGACAAAGATACTCTGCTTAGGGCAGTGGCTTTTAAAAGTGGGGTCCTCATAAGCCCCTGGGGTCCTTGAAGACCGTCCAGGGGGCCTCAGAGAATACGTTTAATTCCACTGCTTGTTCATTTAATGTGAGGACAGTTAGGGTTTAGCTAGAGGTATAATATTAACGCAATGAGTAAGCAAGGAGGATTATATTATTGTTGCGTCTATTCCTACTGCTACCAAAACAATTAGCTAACTAAAAACCACAATTAGCTATTGATATGCTAACGTAGCTTAAATGTGTTTTTTGAGATGCTCCCGGTAAATTGTAATCCTAAATACGTTATTCCCTTTCAATAACTTTACTCTTATTATTTTCAATTGTGGTTTAAAGGGGGCTTTTCTTTTAGAAATATACAAATGCAAACGAGTAACATCTCAATTGAGCAAAATGTTGTGTTTAAACTAAGACCATTTAATTTGAATGAACAGCAGCTGCTTTGATCAAGCTATTGTGACAGTGGCAGATGAAAATAGTCACTAAATCGAGAAACCTTATCAATTTGTCAGTTACCCAACAATATCTATCTCAAGTTAGCGAACATCAGTCGCTTAGCTCATCAGCCATTAGCTGCTGTGTAATGAAGTAACCCTTTAATCTTAAGGAGAACATGTGTTTTTCTTCTGTAAATAGTCACATGGTCTTGCATACGTGTTTATAATTATGTTCTACTTAATAATAAAACACTTTATTTTAGTTATGGGACATGTTTAGGACTAACTTTGTCGCTATTAAACTACCATTAGCTTCTGGTCATACCAAGTAAGGCTAATGAGAACAAGTGTCAGTTGTTTTGCTTATTAATACAACCTTAAATCTTACGAAAATGTTTTTTAAAAAGAGTCTTGCTTACGTGGTTAAATGGTGTTTTCATTGATACAAATAATTGTGTAATTTACGTCGCATTGAAAACATAAATTAAATTACCATTAGCTGCTGTTCATACCAAGTTAGGCTAATGGAATTGATCAAGTGTCCATTTTATTTCTTATTAATTAAACCTTTAATCTTGAGAACAAAAACACAGTCTTGCTTATTTATTTAAAATAATGTTTTACATAAAAAATTACTATTTTTGTTTTGTTTTGCGTAATTCTTACTTGGTCTTGAATTGTAGTCTATGTTGCAAAAAAAGTTTATAATGTAACTCACACAGAGATGTGGTGACTATGTTTCAGTGCAGCCTGTTTGATTCGCTGTCAGCTGCTCGGCCATGCACAGCAGACCGTGGTTTTTTATCTCGACCCATTCTCCTCCTCCTGTGAATAGAGTTTGGGCGCTCCACTCTTTTCTTTTGTTGTTGAACGCACCCATACAGTCCGGCCCCTTCCCCCCCGCTATCTTTCTTTTTCTTTTTTTTCTCTCCACCCATCCTCCCATCTCTCACTCACTCTACTTCATCCATCCAGGGAGGGTGACGCCAGCCCCTCTCACCCCGCCCCGTTCAACTCAGTCCACTGCGTTCATTTCATTCCTGCTCCCATTCCGCGCATATTTCGCATCCTTGGAGAGACGCTGCGCATTTTACGCACTCAGCGCGTCCGATTATCCATCAAACCAAAACCGTGAGGACACTCTGGAGTTGGCGGAGTGCTTCCCGATGCTCTTGCGACTCCAATCCGTGGAAAAGTGTGGGAATTAATCCATAAAGCGGCGTATGAATCGAGGTAAGTTCCCCAGGAGGAGTCCCCCCGTCAGCCTGCGCGTCGGTCTGAGAGCCCTCGGACGTTTCGCTTGTTTCTGAAACCCTGAAGTGATCACTGAAGCTGAAATTCAAATAATTTAAGCGAAATCGACACGTTTTACCTTCCAATAGATGTTAAAAAAGTCTAACATTCTTATTAATGCGTTACGGTGTGAGCTTCAGAGCGAGGATTGTCGCTTTCACTCCAGTTTATCCTATTTTCCCGACACCAAAAACCTTATTCTTCTCCTAAATGCATGCCGGGGGGTATTTCTCCATCAGTTAGGTTACTGGTTTGACCGACACGTAACGGGAAAAATATGAAAACATGTTCGCTGCAGCGCAGGGAGGAAGCTTAACAAAGCTGAGTGAATGGGAGACTTGTTGCATCGGCGGGTTTTTTCTCCTCTCCAGCCCAGGCCCCAGTCACAGGAACAGGCCACAGGCTGAGAACTGCACACAGCCAGTGTTTACCAAAAGGACAGAGCACATTATGCTCAATGAGAGCATATCAGACAGGATGCTTCTGGATCTGCTCACAAATTACTCCCTGACTGACCTCTTCATCTTAAAGACAACATATGAAGGGTATCGAAGTCATTTTATAAGACTCATTTGAGTTTTTCCCACCTTTTTCATCTTTAATGCGTATTCATAACATGTAGCCTACAGTTTGTAGACTCAGCTATTTGGGTCATTCTGAAATATAATTCAGA
Source organism: Notothenia coriiceps (assembly GCF_000735185.1). Classification (NCBI taxonomy): domain Eukaryota; kingdom Metazoa; phylum Chordata; class Actinopteri; order Perciformes; family Nototheniidae; genus Notothenia; species Notothenia coriiceps. Next base: position 33,825 of record NW_011352490.1, read on the forward strand.
TGTCTTATTTACTTTCATTCTACACCTGATTACATGTCATATGTTTTCGGTGTCTGTCTGCGGTGGCATCCTTTTAAAAAAAATGTAAATACCTTAAAGTTCTTCAAATGCCCCAGCAGTAGCCTATAGATTTTGATAAATATATCTTTTATTTCTATTGATTACAGGCTACTTCCTATATGTTTTAGATGTTGCTGCAGGTGATTTAGCAGGGACCCTAAAGTTCTTACAATCCCCAGTAGTAGCCTATAGAATGATTGATATGTTTTGTTTCCTTTTTAATTCCTTAACCAGATAACATCTTCTATTATTAAGGTGTCTGATGACATTTTTAAGAGACCTCGAAGATGTTTAAATCCCCCACAGTAGCCTATTATTTAAATATATATATATATATATATTCTATCGATTCCAGGTTACATCCCATAGGTTTTATGTGTTTGTTGAATTTTGAAAGAGAGCTTTTTAAATCCCTCAACAGTAGCCTCTAACATGATTCATATTTCTTATTTAGTTTATTTCTATAGATTCCAGGTAACATCCTCTATGTTTTAAGTGTCTGGTAAATGTTACAGCTTTTAAACCCCCCGCAGTATCTTATAATAACCCCATATGGACTTATGTTGTGTATTTCCTTTTAAATATTGATTAAAGCACTGCTCTTGCCAGAGCTGTGCGGTGATGCAGGCCAAACCACGATGTAGTTATCAGAGAACATGACAGCCTGTAGGACGAAACACACTCGCTGCTTTACTTCTGTAACAGTAATCAATCTGTCAGGGGAGGGGAGGGGTGCGCTGGATGAAAGGATTTCAATTAAGAGTAGTTTTGTCTCCTTTTAATAGAGAACGTATGATGAGTAAGATTGTAAAATGGGGATAAATGATTTGCTTTATTAATCAAGTTGATTAAATTTAAATGAATGTAAGTTTGTCTTCAATGTTATATTCAGATTACTTTCGTAATGACACATTGTTTTAATTTTTGTATCTGCCTATTATAGCCTTATTATTCAAAGCAATGTCCTAAAATATTATTCAAACAAGATTCCATTATACAAGAAAAACTGCATTTGAGACAAAAATTACCTTTACAAATACCCCCCCCACAAAAAAGAAAATCTTACTGTTTTTAAACCTAACATATTTAGGGTTTTTATTACATTTAAGATAAGATAAATCTTTATTAATCCCCATAGAAAAAAACATGCTCATAATGCATGTTTATATAGTGTGTAGAGTACTTTTTGCTTCATAAAAATATTAAATGAATGTATTGTGAGATGATTTATACCACCAATAATACGATGTCATTTCTCATTGAAAAGTGAGAAAAATCCATTTGGGATTTAAAAAACCTCCTTAAAATCTTGACTTTTGGGCACATTACATGTTTTGTTTTCCTTTTTAGTCTTATGAAGTGTTTCTAAATGATAAATCAGGCAGTCCGTAAAGTGTAACAGAGGAAGGGGATGCATTTGTGTGTTTGTCTGTATGCGTGTGTGTATCATTGTCTTTGCTGTGTCTAGGCCTGCAAGTGTACAAAGCTTTATCAGTCACCCTGGGCAAATAGCCCCCCGTCGTCCCTCCACTTCCCCCCGCCACCTCCCTCTCCAGTCCGTTGACATCTGTTTTGAGTGCTCCGTGCACCTGTAGAGACCGGCGAAGTATGTGTGTGTGTGTGTGTGTGTGTGTGTGTGTGTGTGTGTGTGTGTGTGTGTGTGTGTGTGTGTGTGTGTGTGTGTGTGTGTGTGTGTGTGCGAGAGAGAGAGAGAGAGAGAGAGAGAAAGGAGGAGGCGGCGAATGGAGGCACAGAATGCAAATCCAGGCGTTTGTTCTGGGCCTAAGCAACGCAGACTGGCTGACTAACGACCATTTGGTGTGTGTATGTGTGCACATTTGTGTGTGTGTTTGCCTCTTGCTGTCCAGGCCAGGCAGACCTATTGTTGCAGCAGCAACAGGCGTTGGTGGATGAGGACGCACCATATGGCCTCTGTGTGCTTTAGCCTCCACCGCTGTGTACGTGCACATGTCTGAGTGTGTGTTCACAGACTTCACCAATGCTGGCACAATATGGTGGAGCCGTCCGCCGCATTGTTTTATCTGTCGTCATATTTCTAGACGAAATCCAACACACAGATTTGTATGGAACCCAGATTAAGAGGAGTAATCTTCTAGGCATGAAATGCTGTCTTGTGATGCTCAGATGTTGTCACATTTATTTTTTATGCAATTTTTTTTCTTTTCTTTAGCAGTTCAAATTCAATTCAAAACCTTTATTTATCCGGGTGAAATCCCATTGAGATCAATTATCTCTTTTTCAAGGGAGACCAGTTAAAAGTGTGAATTGTCAGTTTGACAGTTGGATGAATCAACAGGTGATTCAGGGAATTTACGTGATGCTCCTGACCGTGAAGACCGTGTTTTTGCCGTTACGAAGGTGTCAATTGGACAATTTGATATATTTATTTTTAAATAAAATTTAGTTTTAAAGCTTAGTAAACTTACAGGGTCCCTACACTCTTTTTTTCAGTACATTCTTACTATTTTCTATAATTATTTTGCATTGTATCCTTATAATGTAATTGTATGCGTGTTGTGTTCAGGTCAGGCATGTAGCAATATCAATAGGGATACATCTCGTCACTTTTTTCTTATTAGGGCCTCAATGCTGATAGTGTGTGGGGGGGGGGGTGAGNCTTGTCTGCCCGGGCTCCCCGGCTCTCCTCCCCGTCTGTCTCTCTCTAATGCCCTCAAATACTTGTATAAATGTTTTTTTCTCATATATTAAATTCATTTTATTCAGTGACAGTTAAAAAGTGAATAATGGACATTATGTGAAATAGAACACCCCAATACACTATCCTTTAGAATAGGGGCCCATAACTAAAATAAGTATTTACATTGCATATTACTAACACATCTACAGCTGGAGAGTGTGTATGTACTATAGGGAAACATTGCAAGCCAAAACAAAACTCCTAACACTAACCAAATACCCTTCAACTTATACAACTAAAAATTGTCCCAAAAATATCATCCGTCTTAACGTTTAAAATATGTCATATTAAACACATAAAAAGGGAGACGATTTTTCACATTTAATGCATTTCCCAGTGGAGTAACTTGTTAAGATGACCCCCCGCTATTTAGACAGGCACACATAAAGACTTATAAAGATAAGATATTGACATAATAAAGCTTTTACAATTGAGCTTTTTTACCCATTGTAAAGTGCTTTTCCTAGTCTTTCATGTATTCAAGGGAAAATAAGTTGGGATAAACACAGTCTGTTGTAGAGCATATTTACTACATTAGACAGGCATTGTAAAATATATATGTTTTTTTGATATGGTCGGTGTATACAATATATAATTTTTAGATGCTAGATATGGCAGAATATGTTGCTATCAGCATATTTTGGTAATACCGCACATGCGATTCTGCTACAACAATATTGTGAGATATTAATCTATGATGAGAGGACATTATGAGTTGTGTAAATGGATTGAAAATAATAACCCTGATGGGACTAAATCCACATCTGTAAAGCAGGATCTCACTATATGTTGCAACTTGCACTTATTATCTGCATACAGATTGTTACAAACAGTTTTATAAAAGCTGAAGTTCAACAGTGTTCACTGCAGAGGCACACATACAGCAATGTATTTGCTTATCTGTGTTAAGATGACTAAACGGTAGTAGTATGGAAAGGAGAGAATCATTTCCACCTCAGGAACCGTTCCCTTGATTTTGATAGGACAGAAAAAACTACAAGACCGTATTCTTGTTATCTGCATTAGCTTTAGCATTAGCATAAACATGGTTTCAGCACCAAGCAGATAAATGGAAGGGAGCAGATTACCCACCGTGGGAAGTCTGAGTCAGCCTCCCCCTTCCTGTCCTCAGCAGGAAGCGAGCTGGAAGTCTACATTTCTACTACTGCTGTTTACTTTCCCGGTTGGAGGGATTGACACGAATAACACTTTGCAGAGTGGGACAACAGCTTAGTCTGCTCCTGATACTCTCACAGGGGAACTGTTTACCTGCTGTTGTTCTCACAACCTCATTTTTTGTCTTCAGCAGGTTGACAGTGATTTTCTTTTTTAAAGTGACACTTTTTTGTTCTGTAGTTTAAAGTCTTAAGACTCAGTGAAGATAGTTATTATTGAGAAATGGCTGAATAATGGCTACGTTGCAAATTAAATATTTTCACAGAATGAAAAAATTGACAATTTGCCTTTCTTTCTTCAAATGCTTTTAGCACCTGTGAAGGACGACAGTAGATTTTCACATGTTCATCCTTTTTCCATTAGCCAGACTTACAAAAAAATAGAATCTTTCATATCTAATGAAATAAACATTTGTTCGATTAATTACACTCAGAGTTTTTCTTGCGACAGCCTTTCGTTGTCTGTAGCCTATGTATGACCTGTAGCAGCTAGCTAGTTAGCTTATTCTTAGCTAACGTCTGACAGTTTGCTGTCTTATAAAACTGCACTCTACTTATTCACCATTTATACTATGTACTACCTGTAAGGGGCTGAGAGGCAGGGTAGTGGGGGGCTCCTACATTCCCAACAGGTGGCTCCACCCTCTTCCAATTAGCAGTATTGGGAGCAGGGGTGGAGGCCTCACACCTCACACCTCAAGGGAGACAAAGCACAAAGAGTTGCTCAGTTGTGTGTGTCACATGGAGGGAGCAGGAGGCTCCCAGTGTAAGGAAACGTTTTTTGTAAGCTGGTAAGTCGGTTAGCGGCCCGGCTACATTAGCCTTTGTTTAATGGAAGGTATTTTTGGAGTTTGATAGCAATAAAGCCTTTTTTGGATTTGAACACCGCCTCCGTTGCTATTGCTGCACTACCTCTTTCTTCTTTATCTGCCCAGTCCTGTTGCACTGGTGGAGAATGCGGGCATAAGGACTCCAGTGGTGGTGTTGCAGTTTTTTGCATTTTTAAGATGGAGGATGTACTAAGAGGTGCGCATTTCTAGTCAGCAGCAGACTCTGCAACGGGAGATGATACAGGAGCAGTGGAAACAGAATGCGTTTCTCCATGTGGATGTCCAAAAGTGCAGCCTAACCCAGGTCGATTCATCCCCAAAATGACAGAGAGTGATGAGATAGAAGCCTACGTAACAGCCTTTGAGCGCACAGCTGAAAGAGAAGGCTGGCCAAGGGACTCCTGGGCGGATCTGGTTGGACCGTTCCTCCTGGGCCCGGCACAGCAAGCTTACTTCGACCTACCTCCTGACCAAGCAAAGGATTACGTCGTCCTGAAGAGGGAAATCCTGGCGAGGTATGGCTTCAGCTTAGCAACAAGAGCCCAGCGGTTCCATGACTGGAAATACAAGCCAGAGTTGTCTTCAGGGCCCAGATGTATGACCTAGCCCGGGTAACCATAGCCTGGCTGACATGCAACCCTGAAAAGTTGAGTGTTTTAGAGAGGATAATGATGGACAAATATATTCGGTCTCTGCCCTATGAGATCAAGAAAATGACAAGCCAGCAGAATCCAGCCAGTCTGGATGAGTTGGTTAACCTAGTGGAGAGCCACGTGGCCACAGCGGACCTGCTTAAGTCCACACGAACAGACACCGAGTGGGGCCGGAAAGTCAGTGGGGAAGCATCAATAGACGGGCACGAGAACCGCCACGGGAACCAGAAGAGGTAAGGCGACGACAGTCCTACCTGCCAGAGGGCCAACCGCGTTGCTACCAGTGTGGGGAGACAGGCCACATTTCCTGGGACTGCCCAGGGAAGGATGAGCTAATGCCGACCGCCCACTCATCTGGTGCAAGGCCCTGCCACCTTCTTGACTCTTGCTGGGTACAGGAAAGCTCCCTGGCTCAAATGATACCAGTCAAGGTAAATGGAAAAGATGCAGAGGCGCTAGTGGACTCAGGAAGTGTGGTGTCCCTCATTCAACCCCACCTCCTCGACCATTTGCCATCCGAAGAGACTGTGCCCGTCTCCTGTGTCCATGGGGAAACTAAATTATACCCCACATGCTTCATCCACCTTACCACCGTTAAAGGCAGCTGTGAGCTGAAAGTGGGGGTGGTTCCTTCCCTACCAGTCCCAGTCTTGGTGGGGCGAGACTGCCCACTGTACAAGTGCCTGCGACACCAGAAGGAGGTGAGTCCCAAAAAGCCCAAGCGTGCCAAAGGCTAAGTCTCCTCAGCAGTCCCCCAAAGTTGCGTGTGCTGTGCCGGAGGAGCAGAGAGGCAACCAATCTTCCAGTGCAGACGAGGCAAATGATAACCCTTTTGTTGCTTTCCCGGGAGACCTAAGCACAGGTGATGAGGAGGGTGAAGTCGCATTGCTTCCAAGTTTGAAGGGCCAGTTCGGGACCGCCCAGATGGAAGACCCCAATCTGTTGCATGCATGCAGCAATGTTACGGAAATAGAGGGAAAACCAGTTCCAGGAGTAGGTGAGCTTACATGTCCTCATTTCCTAATAAAAAATAATCTGTTATACTATGCCAAAGAGGTTGAAGGTCAGCAAAGAGACTTGTTGGTTGTCCCAAAACAATATGTGTCCACAGTGCTACATCTGGCTCACAGCCATGTCCTAGGGGCCCACATAGGGGTTGAGAAGACAAGGCAGCGGATTGGGAGCCGGTTCCACTGGCCAGGGGTGGTAAGAGCTATAGAGGATTATTGTCGCACCTGTGTTGAATGTCAAAAGATGAGTCCCAAGCCACACTTTAAAAATCCCCTAATACCTCTACCGATAATCGAGGTACCGTTTTCTCGCATTGCCATGGACTTAGTGGGACCGCTGGTGAAGTCGGCCAGGGGACATCAGTATATTCTTGTAATCCTTGACTATGCAACCAGGTACCCGGAGGCCATACCCTTGAGGAACATGACAACGAGAGTGATTGCACGGGAGCTGCTTCACCTGTTCAGCCGAGTTGAGATTCCTAAAGAGATGCTAACAGACCAAGGCACTCCCTTCATGTCCAAAATAATGAAGGATCTCTGCAGGCTCTTCAAGGTAAAGCAGCTTTGTACATCTGTCTACCATCCTCAGACAGACGGATTGGTAGAACGCTTTAACAAGACGTTGAAATCCATGTTAAAGAAGGTTGTTGACAAGGATGGTCGTAACTGGGACCAGCTTCTGCCCTATGTCCTGTTTTCAATCAGGGAAGTTCCACAGGCTTCAACCGGTTTCTCCCCCTTCGAGCTGCTGCATGGCCGACAGCCCAGAGGACTTCTCGACATCACGAAGGAAGCCTGGGAAGAGCAACCAAGCCCCCATCGGAGCCTGATTGAGCATGTAGAGACGATGCAGATGCATATGAAAGATGTTTGGCCCATGGTCAGAGAGCACATGGCTCAAGCCCAAGAAGCCCAGAGGAAAGTGTATAACAGAGGTGCCCAACCACGTGAGTTCCTGCCCGGGGATAAAGTGCTTCTCCTGGTCCCCACCACAGAACACAGATTCCTGGCATCGTGGCAAGGTCCCTATGAAGTGGCAGAGAAGGTGGGACCAGTCAACTACAAGGTACGCCAACCTGGCCGTCGCAAACCATCCCAAATATACCATGTTAACCTGTTAAAGAAATGGTACGCCCGAGAGGCACTGCTGTGTTGTTGTTCCCCGGTTGTGTCCCCCTCTTCTCCAGACCATGAGGTGGCCGAAGTTGAATACGGTCCAGGGCTGTCCAAAGCTCAGTTACAGCAACCCATTAACTGGTTCAGCAGAGTTTGGATGTGTTCTCACTACGACCTGGACGCACAACGATGGTGGAACATCAAATCCACACAGAGCCTGGCCAAAAGGTAAAGATGCGGCCCTACCGGGTGCCGGAGGCAAGACGGGCGGCCATTGAGCAAAAAGTGCAGAAAATGCTGGTGATTGAAGAATTTCACAGTGACTGGACCAGCCCTGTCATTCTGGTTCCTAAGCCAGACAAAACCAACAGGTTCTGTAATGATTTCAGAAAATTGAATGAAATCTCCAAGTTTGATGCGTATCCTATGCCCAGGATAGATGAGCTAATTGATCGGCGGAAGCCAGGTATATCAGCACTCTGGACTTGACGAAAGGGTATTGGCAGGTCCCACTTGAAGCAGCCTCAAGAGAGAAGACGGCAGGGCTGTACCAGTATACTGTGCTTCCCTTCGGGCTTCATGGAGCACCAGCCACTTTCCAGAGACTGATGGACAAGGTTCTGAGGCCACATCGTGAGTATGCAGCTGCCTATTTGGATGACGTTGTTATCCACAGTGACTCATGGGATAGCCATCTCATAAGGCTTGCAGCAGTGCTGGAATCTCTCCGCAGGGCGGGCTTGACAGCCAATCCAAGAAAATGCAAGCTTGGACTGGAGGAAGCCGAATACCTGGGCTTCACCATTGGGCGGGGCAACGTTAGACCACAAGAAAGGAAGGTTCAGGCGATCCAGGACTGGCCACGGCCGTCAACAAAGAAACAGGTGAAAACCTTCTTGGGTCTGACGTCCTACTATTGCCGTTTCATCCCGAACTTCTCCAAAGTAGCCTTTCCCCTTACAGACCTGACCAGAGACTCACAGCTGCTAATGGTCAAGTGGACAGGAGAGGCTGAACACGCCTTTGAGGGACTTAAGAGGGCTCTCTGCGCACGGCCGGTGTTGGTGACCCCAGACTTCAGCCGGGAGATGATTGTGCAGACGGATGCGTCAGAGGTGGGCATAGGAGCAGTACTATCCCAGGAGGTTCACGGTGAGGAACACCCCGTCATGTACATCAGCCGGAAACTGAACACACAGGAACAAGGGTATGCTACTGTGGAGAAAGAAGGCCTAGCAATAAAATGGGCGCTTGAGCGCCTCCAGTATTACCTCTTGGGACGTCACTTCACTCTGGTAACTGATCATGCCCCACTGATCTGGATGGCAAATAAAAAAGACACAAACGCTAAAGTAGAAAGGTGGTTTGTCTCACTAGAGGAGTTTAACTTCTCTATCATCCACATATATTAGTTATACAGTAATAGTATTGACAATCTAAAAAAAACTGAGCAACTCAACAGTCAACTTTATGTTTCTTATTGTCTAAAGCATTTGTTATTTTCATTTTCCCCCTCTCATATTCAGTGTGGACGGATTGAGACAGCGTGGTGTCCAGAGAGCTGCAGAGACTTCAGGGAGAAACCTCCGTGTGATGGACGTCCTGTCTGTTGGTTTGGAGAGGACTGAGGGTCTTTCCTCTGCTAGGAGGACCAGGCCTGATGGAGGAGCCCATGCTGGGCAAAGCTGATACCAACTGCACAGGCCTAGTCTGTCACTTTATTTGACTAAATGTGTTTACTTATACATTTAATAGGTTTACACCTTCTGTCCATATGTGCGTTTTATTTAAAACATTTGATTAACTTTTGGTTCACATTTCAATAAATTGTATTTGCACTCCTTTTGTCCATTATTCTTACTGAAAATGTTAGATTACACATTCACATCTGACTGAAGATTTGCCCCATTTATTTGTGACGTTGCAAACTCTGCGGTACAAGGCACAAGTGATGTGAAGCTCATAAAGCGAGGCAAATAGAAATAATCAGTTGATGGAGTGTAGATGTGGAAATAGGTGCATTCGATCAGCTGACTGTTTTTACAATAAAAGTAGTTTCTTAGTGTACTGGTCTTAAAATCTCATAGCATCAGCTTTTAATTTCCTCTTGGATGTTCTTCTTGACCCTCAGAGAAGGAGAAAATGTCGTGTCTTTCAGGCATGTCCTTTCCTAACAAAAATTACAGGAAACATAAAACATATTATTGCAGAACAAGTGTGTTATTTATGAAAGCGGTGTGTTTGTGTGTTTAGGGGCTGTAGATATAATTATTTTGTAATTGTAATGTTTTTTTTTTATTTCAACAGTGAGCTACAAAGACAATCAGATTATGAATGAACAGTATGAAGTTCATCAATATTGAAATATATGTTATTATCAAAATAATATTTAACTGTTATCAAAACGTTGTGCAACTGTAGAAGCTTGCTCTGTTGTCTCACTGAAAGAATAACTTTTACCACGTTTTTTCCAGACAATATTGAGAGATAAATAGTAGCAGTTCTCACTGTGTTAAATATCTTTGCCTTCAATACATTAAATTAGAAAGCTGACAAAATCATATTGCTTGTTAACATCTAAATGTAACTTTTTGCATGGAAAAAACTACTAACAAAGCACTTATATACTAATAAAGGACTGGCTTATCTAAAGCCAGTTGAGTAGCACTTGAAATGTTTGGCTCTATGAAAGTAAATACTTCATTCATTTAAACCAATATCTTTCTTGATTCTTTGTACAGTATGAAAAAAAGTGTATTTGTACCTGAGCTGAAGTTCACTGCTGTGAGGAGTCCAGTTCTGTCTCTCACTCTCTGGTCCAGCCTGTGCATCACCTGGACACCTTAA
>NW_011352490.1:44846-48795 GCF_000735185.1 Notothenia coriiceps
CTTCCTCCGGGCCGGGTATCCTCACTTCGTGTGTCGTCTTTCATGAGGTCTTTTGGTTAAAATCCCCAAAATATAATTCATATTTCATATGTGTATGTCAGGCTGGAGTAGTTTTAAAAGACTGACTCTTTGAAAGTGGAAATAAATATTAATATATCATATTTTTATAGCAGTTTTTGTGAAGGTGGCATTTTATGGCCTTAGGAACAAATACGTTTTTTTTTTTAAGGGACTCATAAGGGTTTTAAACAACGGTCATTACAGTCCTTGACAGTGGTCTGTATTACTGGATTAACAACGTGTCACATTTTCTGAAATGACCAATCAGAACTTTATTTAGCCTCCGTATTGTTTATGGTTTAATGTGGGCCGCGAACATCTTTTAGATTCTTAAGTGGGCCCTGAGTTGAAAAAGGTTGGGAACCGCTGCCTTAGGGTATTGAAGGACATTACCTTCAAACCGAAAACTCTTGCTGTTAGGTAGACCTGATGAAAATATAGATTTGGTTAAAATATATGCTATATTTGTGGCTGAAAACTCAACCCATTTGAAATTCAAAACGAGGCATTAGCAAAAATTTCGCTTTGACATATTTTACGGCTAAAGAATCATGGCTACCCAAAAACACACATAATTTAGTTGCTGGAACTATTTAACATCTAGCTAATATAAGAGCGACAAATGTAAAGTTGCCTTTTAGAAATGTGCAATATTAAACATTTTAAGGGGAAGAGAGGAGTATCACGCAAAAAGTAAACGCAGGATGTTGCGGTAATGTGGAATGTGCTAACCTCTCTGCTACTGACATACTTCTTGTAGCCCACCCGATACTTTTTGTTTCTGTTTTTTTTCATTTAGGGTTCCTGCTTTCTGAAGAGGGATTTGGACCAGCTTGCTGAGTTGTCTCCCCTGTACCAGCCACTTTTGATAGTATTATTGGTAGTCACAAATTGGGATTACCGTTCTCGAATCAGCAGCTAGCATTAGCATTCTGTCCCTAGTTGTTCGTAGCTGGCTGTCTCCGCTTGGAGGTAATTATTGCCATTAGCAATAACGTCAGGGCTAGGTTACTATTATCAATTTACCAATAGCATTAGCGCTGAGTATACGTCAGCTGGTTAGCATTAGCTGCCAATATGGATCGCAGTAGCTGGAGCGGCAGTGAGAGTCCGGGGGAGGACATGGAAAGACTAAGTGACTCTGGAGGGGATAAAACAATGGATGGGGACCCTGAGGGGGTCTGGAGCCCCGATATCGAGCAGAGCTTTCAGGAGGCCCTGGCAATCTACCCGCCCTGTGGACGAAGGAAGATTATACTGTCAGATGAAGGAAAGATGTACGGTATGTAATGGGAAATGGGTAGACTTTGGGTGTAAACTACTGTGGATAACTGAAATATAAAAACAAATGGTGCTACCAGAAAAAAGAGGGAAAGGCCATGATGGCAACTTAATTTTTCAAATGTTGTACAACTAAATGCAAAATGCCCATGCTCGATATTTGATATATTTCTTCTTACTTCTTTTTTTTTAAGCAAATTCTTGGAACTATTAATCTAAAAGAAGGACATATTTAGTTTGTGTCCTTTCGAAAAACTTCAACAATTAATTAGTTTGCAAAATTGATGTTGATTAATTTCTATAGATCCATAAATCAACTAAAGGACTGGCTGTTTCAGCTAAATGTGATGTGCTTATGTGTTTATACATCCCTGGTTGCTAATCTTCCATACAGAACAACAAAAGTTATGGAATAAAGAGAATATTTTAACAATGTGTGGATATTTTCAAAAAAAGTTCACAGTTTTGTCGTAGAATGTGTGAACAGTGTTTTGAACACATGAAGAGATTGGGCGAGCTGTTGGTGGGGGTGTGTAAGCTGTGTGTGAGCGCTGTCTCACAGGGTCTCTGGTGTCAGAAACACAGGATAGAAAGAAAAACTGTAAAGGAGCGGAAAAAGAGGCGTGCTATAGGTGCATCGTCTGTATGTGTGCGCGTCTAAGAATAAGTGTGAGCGTAGGAAAAGATGTGTGTGTGTGTGTGTGTGTGTGTGTGTGTGTGTGTGTGTGTGTGTGTGTGTGTGTGTGGACTAATAGAGTGATGAACAGATGGTCCTCTGGCTGCCACCAGCTGCGCCTCCCTCCCTCTCTCTTTCACTGCCGTTTCTCCCTCTCTCCCTCTGTCTGTATGCAGAGTGCACTTTAGTAATTTCTTTATGATTCTACTTGAACTTTAGACTACTAAGTAATCTGAGATATTTTCCCCCAATGTGGACACTTGTAGAGCATTTCCCATTCAGCCCAAGTTGCATTATTACATTTGGAAAGTAAATAATCAAAACTTAACTTTAAGCGCACTGCTGGATTTTACAGCCTGTAACTTCACTGTTTTGGTTTACTCGCCACACTCATCATTTTCTTTGAAGCTTTGGTTGCCGAAAAAGAACAAAAAAGAATCCACTGTAGACCACAATTCAAGAAATAAACAGCTGAGATAAAGTAAAACATTCACAAATTAGGGCCTTGTGTGTACAAATCTGGAGATATTAAATTGATTCAACGTTTACGAAGCGTTACTGCGATTTATTGTGGTTTTTCAATCTAATTATGCTATGTGATTGACTACAATTAAATTAAATGATCTTCAACTAGTAGAACAGTCATGTTAAAAAAATCCCACCATGATAATTTAAGCATGTTTTTGCAATAATAATGTATTTAATGTTTCATTAATGGTTACTTATATCGCTTATCATATCGTAATTTTAGTCAAAATAATAATAAACCATTTATTTTTCATGTTATTGATTGGCCACCAATCAAATAACGCTGAACACGCCAGTGAGGCAGAGAGAAGAGTTAGATGAACTCTTCTCTCTGCCTCACTGGCGTGTTCAGCGTTATTTGTTCACCTTGTTGACTTTGTGTCTAAATTGTTGACATGCTCATCACTGTAGCCTAAGTGAGTTAGACAGTTTCTGTTTTCAGAGGCAGAGGGAAAGGAGATGATGAGCACCGTTTGGCACATGAGACCAGGGGGTTAAACTGTTATTAGAATATCTGCGCTAACCAGAATTATGAGACAGTGTCTTGCTTGTTCTTATTTTGGCTCATGGTGCACACAGAATAATTCAGGCTCACATTTGTGTTCATGCATGTTGTTTTATTTGACTTTGGAGAAATATGGAGGCCTTAATGAGTTTCCTTAGCTACAAAATTGTGCCTAACCTTGTGGGTCACTTTAAAACATAGTAACAATGTCTTGACCTGTCGAGAAAAACCTAGTGGTATTCATCATTGTGCTGTGGTTTTTAGAACATTATATTAAGAGTAAAATGAGTGGCAGGTGAGTATTTCTTCTGAAAAGAAAGACTTAATATCTGGTAGGGGACCTATTTGGGTCTTAGAATACCCTGCAGGGAAATGGGCTGAAATAGAAAAGAAGAAGGCAGTGAGAGAAAATAAGAGAAGGGTTGGGAAATCATGAATGGATGTGTATAAATGGGAAAGTGAATACAAAGGTGAATAATAGTGCTTTTATCTTTGGCAAAGGTACAGTAAATGGACAGTGGCTTTGTACCCTACAGACACATAATATGGATCTACTGGATGGAAGTGAATATAATTAATTCGTATCGAATCTTCTCTCTCTCTTTAGCCATTGATCAGGTAAATGTTCAAAACACATGTATTTAAGAGGGTAGCCTACTATAAATGGCAATGTGGGAAGTGTAGTCTGCAGCAGTGAAACATGATAATATCTCACAAACAACTTACCCCTAGGTTCCACCGGGTCCGTCTGCGGCGCGTTACGGGCGCGTTACGGCTGCGCCGCTGTGCTCACGGCGATCGCGGCCACTCTAGTCAGGAGCCTCATCCCAATACCCCTCCTCGACTCCTCTCTTCCCCTCCTCCGGGACATGACCCGGAAATCGATCAAAACACGCCAT
>NW_011352491.1:0-2871 GCF_000735185.1 Notothenia coriiceps
CACACACAACACACACACACACACACACACATCACACACACACACACCTAAACACCCCCCCACACACACACCCCACACCCCACACCCCACACACACACACACCCACACACACACACACACACTTCTCCGCCTCATTCTGTTTTCATTTACTCGTTCGTTATCTGACCAGCTTCAATCTTGTAGGCTACTCACTTCGTTTCTTGTAGCCCTCGAAAGGGTTTTGGAGGTTGATCCCTCGGTGAACGTGAGTTGAATGGCTTTCTTGTCCGCAGCAGCAGAAAGCATTTTCGAATGTTTGAATGAATCAAAGTGGGTCGTCACCGTCGATTTTCTCTTATGCTCCAACACACAGTTGCACGGGGTGCAGAATAGTTTCCCCCCACTTTTTGCCCGGTCTTTAGTAGAAATGTTCGTTGGTAAATGAGATGGATTAGATTTTTTCATCTTGGTGTTTTCTCTATCGCGTGAGCTCCACACGTTCACTCTATACAGTGTTGTTTACATTCTGTGATGCGCGAGCTGATGACGTCACGTCAAGAATGCGGGGATTATGCGGCCTTTTAAAAATCTGCGCCATTTTGCTGATTATGCGGTAAATTCTGCGATTGCAGAATCGCATTTTTCTGGAGGGTCTATATAACATTAATAGCTTTTATAGGTGTCTTAATCCATCCATAACACTACATCAAAATGTATTGGTTGATTTATATTGAGTATTAAAGAACATACATTTACACAAAGTAGTTTTATTATATTCATGTTTTAGTGATTTTCATACAGAAACGTAGCATTGGTAAGAAAAGACAATAGCAGGATTTCACCGAAAATGTTCAAAATGACTAATTGCTTTTAAAAGTTTCATTCTTAAAGAAAATCCATTGCAGACTAAGAACTTCATATCCTAATCCAGTTATAGTGTTGTTTATACGTGATATACATTGTATCTAACAGTACCTTAGTAAGAAATGACAGTTAAATTAAAGTTGACATAATGTAGAGAAGTAAAAAGTAGCTTTCAGAATGTAGTGGAGTAGAAGTATACAGTATTATAACTTATCAAAAGTACCTTAAAATTGTAACTAGGTACAGTATTTCAGTTACTTTCTGACACTGGAGGCACTTTACTGCTGCTGCTGCATACTGGTAGCAGTTTTATTTGAAAGAATAATTTAGCCCAAAAGCAGTTTACAGGCATTTTGAGTTCACAGGTCGAGCTGTTTCTGCTGTTTCCCGCTGTAATAATAAATGTTTGCTCTGAAAAGCCTTTAGCTTGGGGCGTGCCCGAAGAAATATACAGGATTTGACACCAATAGATTTGTTATAGGAAGTTGCACTGAGGGAGTTTTATCATTAATGGGTGTGTTTTAAAAAGAGCTGAAGGTTAATGGAAAGTGCCGGAAGGCAAAATACTGAATGGCTCGACATCAAGGGATGGTTACTAATGAATTTGAGACTGATAGCCGCTTTGAGATTACTGTACGACATTATAAGTGAGAGCCTTGTGCCGTTACACATAATCAGTTTTAATGTGGATACAGTTAATGGAAAGCCAACAGGATGATACTCAACATGAGGATTCAAACATTTATTGAAAGCTTAATTTATTGAAAAATAAACGAGAATTTTTTAATCCAGGATATGAAATACATTTAGCTGTTCTCTATTGTGTTTCGATTAACCTTTCTATGCATAGAAGCACCTAATACATATTTAAACAAGGTAACAACACTATTATTTAATTTAGGTTATCAATTTTATTTTTATGCTAAGACCCTTAAAGGTAGGGTAGGTAAGAATGGAGAAACCAGCTTGAGTGCGCTAGAATTTGAAAGTATGCAGCTGGCAAAAATCTGCCACTTCCTTCAGACTTCCTTACAGAGCCCCTCCTCCAACACACACGAACGTGCACATGACCAATGAGGGCACGAGATAAGTTTGTGCACAGATGGAAGGCTGACAGGCAGGTAGGCCATCCAGTTACTTTAGCCGGGCCGGCTCAGATGATTGGTCGTGCTTTTTACAGCGCCACGGCTTCCACAGATGAAATTTTTGTATGTATTTATTGTCAAAGCATTTAATATATTCATTGCTATCGGGATGTTAAGAGCATTCCATGGGATATAACAAAAAGTGTTTCTGAAGTGAATTACCTACCCCACCTTTAACTTCGTCCATGAACATGTTAGCATTAGCATTAGCTCAAGCGCTGATTGACAGACATGCTGTGACTCTTTGTTTTGTTTCCATAAATCTTTCCGCGCTTGATATTCAAACAACTTTATATAACAATAATATAACAAATGTTGGTTATTGTATGGGTAATATTATTCTAATACCCTAACTAAGATAGTCTACATGGAAATCTTCTGATTAAATTCAACATATTAGCATTGTCATCGCCAGCATGTTAGCATTAGCATTAGATGAAAGCGCTGATTACTTGAGCTGCTAGCATAGTTTTGTTTACATGATTCTAAGCATAGATATACCTAATACATATTTAAACAAGTACAATATGACATTGATATATTGTTTTGTTTAGGGTAAGGGTATTTTGATTCCAATACCCAACTAGTCAACGTTAAAAACATCTGGTAAACTTTGACGTATTAGCATTGTCATTGTCAGCATGTTAGCATTAGCATTAGCTCGAAATGCTGACTCACAGAGCTTCAAACATGATTTTCCCCTTATTAGTTTCTTTGAGTCTTTTTAACTATCGAGGCACTTGTTACATTTTTAAATAACTAAGTGGACAATTTCCCTGCACAATCCAATGCAATCCTATACAATACAACACACACACACACACACACACACACAGACAGACAGACAGACAGACAGACAGACAGACAGACAGACAGACAGACA
>NW_011352492.1:0-4243 GCF_000735185.1 Notothenia coriiceps
ATATAGAAGAGACATGAAGAAGAGGGGACACATGTTGATGTAGAAGAGACATGAAGAAGAGGGGACACATGTTGATGTAGAAGAGACATGAAGAAGAGGGGACACATGTTGATGTAGAAGAGACATGGAGAAGAGGGGACACATGTTGATCTAGAAGAGACATGGAGAAGAGGGGACACATGTTGATGTAGAAGAGACATGGAGAAGAGGGGACACATGTTGATGTAGAAGAGACATGGAGAAGAGGGGACACATGTTGATGTAGAAGAGACATGGAGAAGAGGGGACACATGTTGATGTAGAAGAGACATGGAGAAGAGGGGACACATGTTGATGTAGAAGAGACATGGAGAAGAGGGGACACATGTTGATGTAGAAGAGACATGAAGAAGAGGGGACACATGTTGATGTAGAAGAGACATGAAGAAGAGGGGACACATGTTGATGTAGAAGAGACATGGAGAAGAGGGGACACATGTTGATGTAGAAGAGACATGGAGAAGAGGGGACACATGTTGACGTAGAAGAGACATGAAGAAGAGGGGACACATGTTGATGTAGAAGAGACATGAAGAAGAGGGGACACATGTTGATGTAGAAGAGACATGGAGAAGAGGGGACACATGTTGATGTAGAAGAGACATGGAGAAGAGGGGACACATGTTGATGTAGAAGAGACATGAAGAAGAGGGGACACATGTTGATGTAGAAGAGACATGAAGAAGAGGGGACACATGTTGATGTAGAAGAGACATGGAGAAGAGGGGACACATGTTGATGTAGAAGAGACATGAAGAAGAGGGGACACATGTTGATGTAGAAGAGACATGAAGAAGAGAGGACACATGTTGATGTAGAAGAGACATGAAGAAGAGGGGACACATGTTGATGTAGAAGAGACATGAAGAAGAGGGGACACATGTTGATGTGGAAGAGACATGAGAAAGTGGATTGTGCACAATAGGTGACCTTTAAGAGAAAAGAGAGCAATGTAAGCAAGTATGACACACTTTTGAATAGCATGACATCACAGTGCAACGTCTGCATGACATAAAGGTTGAAGAGAATAAGAGTTCTACTTAAGAGCAGCCTTTCTAAATAACCACGTGACGTCACATGGTTGACGATGCAAGTGAAACTATGAAATACAAAAATCCCATTCAAAATAAGTTTATACTGTACGTCTGTAAGTTGTGCGTTTTCATACACAGGGCACTATATCACACGATCACCTGGATTGATGGATGGATGGATCGAGGTTGCAACGAATGATTATTTTCTGTATTGATTAAACTGCCGGTAATATTTCTCAATAGAAAAATGTCAGAAAATAGTGAAAAACGTCTGTCTCAGTTTATCAAAGTCCAAGGTAATGTCTCATTGTGTCAGCCCCAACCGCAGATACATTTATTCATATATTCATATTGATCCTGAGGGAAATCAAGCACTGTGCGGCTGCTTTTTGTTGCATATTATAATATATAATTGTATTATTTGAAATGATGTTTGCGGTTGTGTCTTGTAATATCACTGTATGAGATCACATTGTGTTGAAGGGGTGTTTGTTAGTGGTTTCACATGCTGTGTATAACATTTAAATAAAAACAATGTAGAATTTGCTTGTTCTGTGACTGAGGTTGTTTATTTCTAGGTACTCTAGGGGGGAAATAATTGCATTTTATTCCAAAAAACACAGCATTAACAGTCAATAATCCTGCTAGAACAAAAGCCAAACATTTCTAAAAGCTGCATTCAAAAGTGAGAGGATTGTATATATTACCAAGGTGCATTTAAAGATTTATAGATTCATTGAGGGGGGAGCTGAAAAGCAGCTTTTCTCAATAACCACCTGTAAAAAAACACTAACTATACAAGTGCACACACATGATAAATACGAGTATATGAGTGTGAACATGTGGTTAATTCAACATAGTGGTTTATTATCTCCTGTAATGACGCGATGATGCTCCCATGACAACAGTAGGTTGCTCGTGTCATCAACACCTGACATACTAATACCACGTTTAGGGTTACTAAACTAGGCTAAAATAATCCATTAAGACACTTATAAATACACTTAAATACGCTTTATGTTGTGGGGGCATATGAAAAGTGGGTTTGTAGCTGTAGGTTTGAGTAAAGAGTTGTTTTATCTCGAAGTTAACTTCACTAAAGTAAAACGAATCCAGTAAGAAAATAATAAATATGCACACAGCTAACTAAATGTTGTGGGGAGGTGTGGAAGTTAGTTTGGTAGCTGGAGGAATTAGTAAACAGTTGTTTCATCTCGAAGGTAACTTCACTGCTAACTTAGCCACCGTTAGCTTGCAATGCTAACAAGCCAAAGTGAATAGGGAGAAAAATAGCATTTAGCATTAGCTCTTACTTTTAGCCTCTTTCTTCGTCCACGATGTTCCGCCTCGATGGGTCACTCATAAGTAAAGAGTGAAGATGATAAGTCCTGTCGTTGATGAGTGTGGTTGTGATGAGAGACACACACACAACACACACACACACACACACATCTGCTGCTCTTCCTATTTGGCGCCCTCCTCTCCACTGACATCTGAGGCGGGGGCGCGCAGCTAGCGGGGGCGCGCTTTAGCCTCCAGTGTGTTTGCATCATTGTTTACATACATTTAACAAAACAAACAATGTATGGAAGTTCATTTCTGCCAGTAAAAGAGAAAAATAAGATGGAGCCCTGTGGTTAAAAGGTTTGTACTGCACGTCATTTATTTTAATAGTAATTTAGAATGCCACCATAAATACTTGTACTTTTTTTAAATGTGAAATAATGACTTAGTAATGCAAAATAAATAGTTAGTATCTGTAATAATTAGTTATTCTGAAATAAATAATGTATAGAAATAATGACATCGCATCTCAAACCAACCCCTATAGCAGAATTATTTTAATTTAATTTTAGAATAATTATTATTGTTAGTAAAATTGTCTTTATTGGAAGAAAAAAATGGGATTAAAAATTATAGAAAATAATAATAACTAAATGATGATTCAAATATTCAAATGAAATAAAATAATAATGGAATGAATAAAAAATAGTAATAATATAATACGTAATACAATCATAAAAAGAACTTGGAAAAACAAGATATAAAGATATTTAATATGAAGAAAAGGTTTTACTACAACAACAAAATAATGATAATACTAAAAAAAAAAAATAAAAAAAAAATTATTACAAAAATTAAAAACACATTAAAAAAAATATATACGTTAAAATAAATAATGAAAATTAAAAAATAAATGTTTCTATAACATGAAAAATGTCAGAATAATTAATAAATTACCTGACCTGATCCACCGCTACACCCCCTCCCGCAGCATTCGTTCATCAGAAGCGAACCTCCTCTCTATCCCCACACGAACCAAGCTCCGAACCTGGGGGGACAGAGCCTTCTCCATCGCTGCCCCCACCCTCTGGAACTCCCTTCCACAAAACATCAGAGACTGCACCGACCCCCCCACTTTCAAAACACTGACCAAAACACACGACTTCAGACTGGCTTTTAATTTGTGAATTATGCTGTGTTGCTGTTTTAATATATTTTTATTTATTCTTTTTTATTTTTTCTATTTTATCATGTTTTATCAAACCACTGTAAAGCGTCTTTGAGCACCTGGAAAAGCGCTTTGAAATTAAATGTATTATTATTATTATAAAAATAATAGTACGAAAATACAAAAAACACAAAATTAAATATAATTATTCAATTTAAAAAATACACAAAAATATAATGAAAACATGCAATAAATAAACATTACAAATATACATTCCCTTTCAACACTGTGGGTGTTTCTCAATGTCGAGGAAGGCTCCTCGAGAGCCACTATTTCAAGGATGCTACGCCATTGAGTCCCGCCGAAGGACTGTTCCAATGTCCAGGCTCCTTGGAATTCTACCGAGGCCGGCATCCTTCGTTGCGGGACATTTTGAGGCTGCACATGTGTAGACTCCGCGGTCTTAAAATCCCTACAATGCTTTGCGCACGGACCAATTTCCAAAATCTTTGGCGGAAATCGCGCTCCATTTAAGGCGGGGCCTCGCATATCACGCACACCTGCACACCTGTTAGCCTGTTCCACAATTCTTCGTTTTCCGAGAATAGTAAGGCCTTGCATTCCACTCCTCGACATTGAGAAACACCCTCTTACTCGTGTAAAAGTAATACAAAATACTTATTGTGCAGTTTGGTCCATTTCAGAATAATATGATATT
>NW_011352493.1:0-4234 GCF_000735185.1 Notothenia coriiceps
CTCTCTCTCTCTTTCTATCTCTCTCAGAAGATGCGCTCGTGCCACACACACACACAGACGCTCCTCCGTGACGATGACCACTTGCTTAAAAAAAAAAATAATAAACACATTTAAAAAGGGGGGGGGACACAAATGGGATTTTGAAAAGTGGGTGGGACATGTCCCCCCTGTCCCCAGTGGAAATTACGACCATGTATTTTATCCACGTGCATGCGTTTGCATTTTCATACTAAAGCTGTAGTTTTAAATGTCAATGACGTTTCATGCATTGTGTGGAAGAATTGGTTGGTAAAAATGTAGTGATTGCCTTTACATTGAATTTTTTTTAATAAGACAATCATTTTTATTCATGCCGCTGATTCTGCCCTATTCAGTGTGTTCCACACCATTACACAAACGCTGACTAAATTAAAATGATTATTCACTTTTGAAAATTTCATTGCTCTTTTTATGGCTGGGCCATTGCAGTCAGAGTTCATCTAAATTTAAAGATAATGTCTGCATCCAACAGAAAGGGGGTTTATCTCTGTGTTTTGGTCCATTTGTTGGTATTTTTTTCATTAAATATTGAATGCTGGCTTTGTCCTCTGATTAAAGACATCACATAAAACATGCATCAAGTATGTAGAGGGGACTCAACTAAACACTCATATTCCTTGTACCTTTCATATTTTGTGTGTACTTTATGTACATCTATTGCACGTCTGTCCTTCTTGGGAGAGGGATCCCTCCTCTATTGCTCTCCCTAAGGTTTCTTCCATTTTCCCCCCATTAACTGTGGGAAGTTTTTCCTTGTCCGGTGTGAGGGACAGAGGGTGTCGTACTCATATTAATATTCTGTACAAACTGTAAAGTCCACTGAGACAAATGTAAATATGTTGATATTGGGCTACATAAATAAATTTGATTGATTGATTGATTTAACTTGCAAACAAAATTAATTTGTTAAATTAAAGGGTTGGGTGTCCTGTAACAGTACGTCTACACTGCAGCATGCATTGAAGCTTGCCGGCGGGCTTGTCTGAAGCTCGACCAACAACCAATCGCAGGAATCTCCCGCCCCGGACACACAAGCACACGGTTTGATTGGCTGACGCTTCCGTCGAAGCTTCACAAGTTGAACTTTGCTCAACTTTTGAAGCGAGCAACGCAAGCAAAGCGAAGCGACGGAACCACAATGCAGTTCGGCAAAGCGTGACTTCACCCCATTCAAAGTGAATGGGCAGAAGCAATGAAGCTTCAACGCACGCCGCCGTGTGGACGGGCCTTTAAATGTCAAGGTTACGTTACATTTGGGTATTTGCATTGCTCTTAACTGTAAGTCAGAACATTGCAATTTGATTTTAAGGGAATAAATGACAGTTGGAGTGTTCCGTTGACATTTAAATGAAGGCTGAGTTCGAAGATAGGTTTGTTCCGAGCGAAGGAACCAAACGTAGTGGGGGGGGTAGTAAGTCGAAAAAGGAACAATTTACAGAAGCTGTTTTTAGTACTTTGGCAGGTGTTTTAATTTTTGGGTTAATTCTGGAAAGATTGTGTTACTGCAAAACTGTGCAAGATGCTGTCTCAAACTTGAAAAATGTGTAGTTGAGATCGGAAATTAGCCATGGTCCAAACAAGGGGGCCAAGTATGTATTTGAAGACAAGAAGGTCCCATAACTTGGTGCAGTCTTGGAGAAAATGTAAGTTATTGAAGTCATATTTGAATCATTAACAATACATTAGATGTTGTTAAGTTGCTTCCAGGTCAGCAGCAACATTCACAAGCAAACCCTTAACAACCCTAAAGCCCTAAAACAGAAAAACGTTTATTTAAGTTCTTGTGAAAAAGAAAAACACTGCAGAAGAGCAAAGACTTGTTGTGCGGCAGTCACAAAGTGAGACATAAAGACAGTTCAGGTTGTGCGATGGTAAGTAATGCAACACATATCTTCTGTAAATTCTCCCACCGTTTCTCCAAACTCCTATATGGCCCTTGTGGATAAAACTAAAATCTGTGTTGTGTGTGCAACCACATTTGCATATGTAAAATCTGTGTATGAGTATTGTTCTGAGACTCGTGCAAGCTCATATTAGTTTGAGGAACAAAGTGTTGAGTTTTAGCAGGGGCATTTTGACACAACAACATGACAAGGACAACAACACTGTCTTAAAAAAAACAAGCAAACACACAACTTCTTCCTCTTTGTGCTGAAACATCAAAGAACGTTTCCTGTTTGGACACGCACAAACACATTTATCGCTCTGTATTCCTCTTCATGAATCTAATCAAAAATATCCTTTGCTTATCTTGTTTTTGTGAAAGCTTATGATGAAATGAAATGCACCGCAACTGTATGCCTGCAAATTTTATTCTGAGTATATATTTTTTTGGTGGGTGAGAAATTGTGGACAATTACCATTTGGAGACTTTCAAATGATAATTCTTAAGACTTTGCATTTGTCAGTCTCTCAAAAACGTCCTACAAAAGTACATACAGTACATGCACTCATAGCTATGCCTATTCCAAACATACTAAGGTATTTTTAAAACAGTAAATCTTCACCCTGTAGGGGCTTTTACAAAACACATAGTATACATTTACACACCTGTGTACTTGGTGGACTAGACCTTGGTTTGCTTTCAAACTGAGTAATAATGTTACTCACCCAGGCTCCCTTATTGAGAATTATTAGACCTCTGCTCAGGTAGGCTGGAACTGTGCTGGGAATGCCATGAAGAAGACCAAATCAATACAAAAGATGCAAGGAAAACAAAAAAAAACATGTGTGTCAAGAGGTGAGGAAGCGTCAATCAAGCATAGACTGTAAACGACCCCACTGTGATGAGAAGAGGTCTAATTAGCCATCAAGTGAAAACACCTGTGTGGGCGGACCTTACGGTAAGTGAACCGCCTTTAGGACGTTCTGTGACGTTGGTGAACAACTGGTAAGCGCAATGATAACTCTTTTCTTGTTAAAAGTGTTGACAGTGCTGACTTTCATTAAAACTGCAGTTATTCTGTTCAGCCGTGATTATGCTACCAGAGATCCAGCTACAGAGTGCTATCAGTTCAAGCTCTGCACTTTAGCACAGTTAAAAAATTACCCAAGATCCTCAGCTATGGTTGAAGCTCGGTGATTTGGATGTTTTAGCCTCAATGCACGTCTAAAGTAACAATTCATGTTTTGCTGAACAGAAATACTTGTATTGAAAAGAAAAAATACGCTCATGCTGCAACTGATATCATTATAGAAAAAAACTTATACTTTAGCCTACATTTCCTAAAACTTGTTAATAGAAATCCTCCAATAACATCCAAAACTTAAAGGTGACCTATCATGCAAAATGCACTTTTGTACATCTTTTATACATGAATATGTGTCCCCGGTGTTCCAGGGAACTCACCAAGTGTCAGAAAACACAACCCTCTCTATTTTCCTCAATACCCAAATCTCTTAAAAAGGGGCTGCAACGGATCTGATACAGACTGATCCAGATTTGAACACTTCTATGACGTCACAGAAGTGGCGCTACGGCTATTGGGCCAACTCCACCAATCAGGAGGAGACAGCCACGGACATTGCCGTTCGAAAGCGCTGGAAACGCTGTAGTACATATGCCAGGACTGTAGATGGTGCTGTTCTCACAGAATCAGCCCATGCAAAGAAAGTGTTAAATTGAGCGAAATGAGGAATGGCTAAAATGCATGATCTGTTTGGTATTTTGAAAAATAAAAAGTATAAATATGCCTTATATAGGTATGGTCCTACACTATATTATTCAAATATAGCATGATAGGTTCACTTTAAACAAACTTCTTAAAAAGCTTACACACCTGCAAGAGTCACAACCTGTTTTTTTTCTTCCGATAGTCATTCACAGTCATTTTCTCGCTTAATAATTACACTTTTATCCGGACCAATGATGCTTCCTGAACAAACATTTGAATGTGTTTTAATGAGCTGTTGCTGCACAAAGGATTCCTTAGCCTAAGCCCCGTTTCCGTATCATTATTTTTTAAGATAAAACCCAGTCAAAAAGTATAAACTAATTTGCTGTTGTCTCAGCAGATGGTGTCTCTATCGCACATTCACAGAGAGAGCCGTCTTTATTTAGGCCTGCAGACTGACAGAATTACACTCCACTTATTAACTTGAATAAGGCAGCTTGACTCTCTACCCGGAAAGTAATGCAATGCTATCAGTCAGTGTGCGCGCGCGTGTGTGTGTGTGTGTGTGTGTGTGTGTGTGT
>NW_011352494.1:0-3208 GCF_000735185.1 Notothenia coriiceps
GTTTTGATGTGGGATTTGTTTTCAAAATCCAATTATGTATCTTTTAGTTATTTAAGATAAAACACAGTTGCACAGTTTACAGTTTCCGTTGCACTTTTGATGTGAACATAATTCAATCATAATTTGTGAATCGTATTGTGAGTTGAGTTTATCGTTACATCCCTAGTATCTCGGCAGGACTTTCTTTATATTGGCGGTGTTAAAATCCCTGGCCACAATTAAAGCCGCCTCGGGCCGTGAAGTCTCTGTCCTGTCAATTACACCAAACAGCTGACCTAATGCTGTGTTGTTGTCAGCGTGTGGCGGAATATAGACTGCTGTAATCACAATCAATGAAAATTCTCTCGGCAGATGAAAAGCCTGGCATGTGATCATGAGGTGCTCTAATTGAGGGGAACAGTCCGAAGAAATAATCCCCACATTGGTGCATCAGTTATTGTTTATCATAACGCACACACCACTTCCCTTACTTTCCCCTTAATTAACAGTCCGGTCCTGGCGAAATATAGTGAATCCGTCAGGAACAATGGCGGAGTACGAGGTAGTGGAGTTGAGCCAAGTCTCAGTGAGAATTAACACGTTACAGTTCTTAATGTCCCGTTGAAAGCCATCCTACTTCTAAGTTCATCTAGTTTATTCTCAATTGACTGAACATTAGCCAGAAGAATACTTTATGACACATAGAAGCTTCAGACATTCACCAATGGAGCATTTACTGACACATTTTATGTCGGAGAACAAAATGTGAACATCTCTTGTCAGCTTGTGTAAACCACAGACCTTATTTTGGGAATCTAACCAAAAACACCGTAAAAGATTAGTTGACTCCGAGACAAGGGAACTTGTGGTAAAATGCTGACTCATTACCAGGTTTTAAGACTCATTCTTGCACCACGTTCTTGTAACGTACTATCACAGCATGAAGAAAAATAACATACAAACAAACCAGGTAAGCGTGGTAAAAATCTATTCTCAAGCTTCTATAAAATAAGCTGTCCCTAAACGTTTACCCAATAGGTTAGAGAAGGAGATGGAGAGCCACGTGGCGGTCATGGCGGCAGAGGTGCAGCAGCTGGTGGAGCAGAAGGTCCAGGAGGCAGCCAGGTCGGCCCTCCAGGAGAACGCTGAGGTTAGGAGTCTGATCAGCCAGCTGTCAGAGCAGAACCACGACCTGATGGAGGAGAACTTCGCCATGCGGGAGCGTAAGGGTCGGCTCAGGGTGGAGGTGGAGAACCTTGAGGAGATGCTCAGAGAGACGTCCCGCCAGAGCTGCGTCCACAAGAAGGTGAGAGGAACACGCATCTGCATGCTGCTGATGTAGTCAACATTTTAACTCAATGATGTTTGCATACATGATATTGATCCTCCATCAGGTGGTGGAACATCTCACAGAGAAGCGTCAGCAGCTGCAGGCGGAGCTGAAAGACTGTCAGCAGGAGGTGGAGAAGCTCCACACTAAACGAACAGGAGTCCTGGGGGAGATGGAGGCACTCAGGTCAGGCTCACTTACAGATTCAAAATTCAAATACTAATTCAATTCAAATAAGCTTTATTGGTATGACCAATATCAAGCTCAATAAAAGAATGACACAGACCTTAACAAATTAACAATATAAAATGTAATGATAACACAAATAATAATAATAATAATAATGTTATGCAAATAACATCTGTTCTGTCCACATCCAACTGTGTTCATCATATGCAACAGTATGAAAAAACGCTGCAAAAAAAATAGCTGCAAATAATATTCAAAACACAGCAAGAAGCTCAAATCACAACGGAAATGGGGACACTAAAAAGTGACGCACACAGCTGGGAAAGGAGTGCTTATTGACATTCAGGATTATAAGGCAGGCCAGATGTCTCTGTTGGCAGTCTGTTTCATAACTGTGTTTGTCAGTATATTTGAAATGACTTGGTTAGCTATGTTAGCTAGCTAGCTTATGGTAGATCTGCAATAATATCGTAAGGAATCATGTGATCACATTGTTAAAATAAACCAAAAGAAAATGTTAAGTTTCTAGAGGTGGGAAGTTACAATGTACTCAAATACTGTTTGAGGTACTCATTTTATGCTACATTGTATTTCTACTCCACCACAGGTCAGAGGTTAATCATGTACTTTCACTCCCCTACGTGTATTTAATACCTTTAGTTACTTTACAGATGTGGATGAATGATGTGAAATATAATCAAGTGTTAAATCAGACTTTCGTTCCACCTGGAGTAAATCCACAAGCTACCCTTCAGTATACAAAGTCATTCAAACTAGCTGCACCTTTACCAGCTTTGAGAACACTTTCATGATCAATCATTATAAAACATATCATATATATTATTCTGAAATGGACCAATCTGCACAATGACTACTTTTACTGTCGCTACTTTCACTATATTTTGATGCCATTACTTTTGTATTTTACTTTAGTAACATCTTGAATGCAGGACTTTTACTGAAACAGAGTATTCCTACACTCTTATGAGTGACTCTTTGATCTACATTTGACACTAGTGGCCATCAATTACATACATAAATACTTGAGTATTCTTAATGACAAATGTTGGTACATTTCTTTGGGAGAATATCCAATCACGATCACAGTACAATTATGTTATTTAGAGAAAAGCTGTTGCTATTAAAAGTGTTTGTAAGTTGCTATGGATAAAAGCAACAGTTAGATTACCTGTAATGTAATGCCCTCCGCAGAGAGATTTCTGCTCATCATCATCATCTCCTTGTGTCTTTACAGAGATTTGACCCTGAATCCAGCTCAGACTTTTCAGTTTGAGCTTGCTCTCCAAAACCCGGCTGGTCCGGGCCTCGTACCCCTGCCCCCCACCCAGAAGCACAAACACACCCCCTCCAGGAGGGGAGCCGCCGGGTCCAGCAGCCCCCAGGGGCCTCTGCTCAGGTCTGTTCACCTGCTGGGTCTGCAGTGTGTGGAGTCCTGTTAACTGGCTCTGGTGAAAGAATAACACATCTTATTAGACATTTTGTATCCATTTGACAAATAATACAGATTTGAACGCATCGTTCACCTTATTTTGCAAGCAATAGCACTTCAATCACTGTATAACAATAAAACCCTAATCTTATTTTGCAATGATTAATTTACTTTTTCTTTTTTAGAAGATTCAGTTGGTTGTAAATATGTTCTTCAATATGCTTATTTTGTATGTTCTGTGGCTCTTCCCCCCCCCCCCC
>NW_011352495.1:0-1803 GCF_000735185.1 Notothenia coriiceps
TGGGAGGTGATATTCTATTAATGTTCACGTTCACACAGTCGGTGATTTTCGCTGGCCATCTTTCCTGCAACAGCAGCTTTTCTGTATTTCCTTTCTCCTGTAATATGACTTGATCGTTTTAAACTCCACACACTGAGCTCTGATTGGTCAGCAGGCGGTGCTTTCACTGAGTTGAGCTCTTAGCCTGCAACCTAACCTGCTCTGGGGCAGGTTAGGTTGTGAGGACCGCTTGTGACACACACACACACACACACACAGACACACACACACACACACACACACACACACACACACACACACACACACACACACACACACACACACACACACACACACACACACACACACACACACACACACACACACACACACACGTGGATGGCTTTACTGTCTAATCAGTGTAACAGATGAACAGATCGCCACCGGGCTCTCATCTAAACACACAGCCACGTAATGACAACAAAACAAAGGTTGAGGGTCATTGGTCAAGCAACACACCAATCAGAGCAAAAGTGGCAAGGCTTGCCCGCCCTGTGTTGGGGGGGGGCACAGTGACTCATTTGGGGGGGCATGGCCCGCGAATGACCCCCCATGACGCCGACCCTGGTCAGTGCGCTTCTCCATGTTTGTGATTGGGCAAATGTTGCTAGCCCCGCCCCTTTCACGTGAACTCAGCCGGACAGAGAAACCCTTGCTTGACTTACCGAGTTGATAACCAGCATCGTAGGGCCGCTTAGTGAGAGCGCGTTTGTGTTGGGTTGGGTAGGTAAGGTAACTCAAACATATCCAGGGTCTGTTGAACTGGCTTCAGAGCACAGGCCTCAGGTGAGACAAGATTACAATACTAATACAGGCAAATACAAAGTTACATGTTGATTAATGAGCAATAATTAATAATATTAAAAAAATCACTTTATCACCGTATTATTATATTATTATTTTAATTAGTATTCTATATTATCTGTATTTCTGTGTGAATGCTGTTTTTAACCCTAACCCTATAAACGCCTGAATTTCCCCAAGAGGATAAATAAAGTTCCATCTTGTCTTAAATTAATAAATCTGATGCCTTCTGATTGGTCCTCAGCATGGCAGTCTTCCCCCTCGCCCTCGGCGACAGCAGCATCATCATCCTGGTGACGGGCGGCGAGGAGCCCGTCGTCATGGCGACCTACAGCGTGCAGGTGACCCGCGACAGCCGGCCCAGCCTCCCCATGTTCGGAGATCATGTGACCTGCAGCTTCCTGCAGGTAGGCGCGCTGCGCTCCCATTGGCCGCTGAGCTGCGATGTCATAATGTGGGGTTTTATAGGATTCTGGATTCTTTATTTATTTATTTGTAATGTTTCTGGATTCTTTATTTATTTATTTGTAATGTTTCTGGATTCTTTATTTATTTATTTGTAATGTTCCTGGACTTTTTTAAGAAGAAAATATATGAAAAAACATAAAAATTATTTATAGAATAGCAAACAATAAATCTAAATGAAATATAAAAGTAACCTACATAAAATAAGTAAACAAAACAAAAATTCAAAAAATTATAATAACAAAACTTTGAAAAGTCTCAGAAAATATGTAGAAAAATTATGTGATTATAAATAAAAGAGCCGCAGAAACAACAAAATTTCACAGCATGAAGGATTAAAGACGGTGTGTGTGTAATGAAAGTGGTCGGCGGTGTGTGTGTGTGTGTGTGTGTGTGTGTGTGTGTGTGTGTGTGTGTGTGTGTGTGTGTGTGTGTGTGTGTGTGTGTGTGTGTGTGTGTGTGTGTGTGTGTGTTGTGTGTGTGGTGTCGTAGTGT
>NW_011352496.1:0-3827 GCF_000735185.1 Notothenia coriiceps
GTTAACAAACCTATTTACAATGACAGGTACCAGAAGTATCAAATATAATTTCATCCAGCTGTTAAAATGATGCAGGGGAATCAAAATGCTCATTTTCAAAATGTTTGGCAGAGGGTTCCAAGCTAGAGGAGCTGCGCACATACAAGCTTTAGCATATGCCAACCCTCCCGATTTTCGTGGGAGACTCCCGATTTCGTAGCCCTCTCCCGGTTTCCTCCCGGGGTCATATTTCTCCCGCATTTCTCCCGATTTCTGACAAAATCAGATTTACTCAGAACTGTTTCCACTCAGACTTTAATACAGCTACACCATTGTTTGGTTTCCATGGTAGCGCGTCTCTTTAATAGCGGTGGTTTTGAAATGCTCCCGATTTCCAGGGTCTCAAGGTTGGCTAGTATGAGCTTTAGTGCCTAAAACAGTCCTAGCAGTTGGTACATGTAATAAAAACACATCCTGGGATCTCAGGCAATAGCTACTTGCCACTCTCTGTGAGATCAAAGAGCAGATGTACGGTGGTAGTTTACCCAGCATGGCTTTGTATATGAACATGTACCAATGACTGAGCCTCCGTACAGTGAGTGAAGGCAGACCTGCCCTGGCATACAGGGTACAGTGATGAGTAAGTGCTTTACAGTTGCAACAAATCTCAGAGCACTGTGATAGGCGGCATCTAACTTTTCCAGGCAATGGGCAGGTGCATTCATATAGATCAGATCCCCATAGTCCAGCACAGGTCAAAAGGTCACAGAGCCTCTTCCTGGCTTCAAGTGAGAAACAGGACTTGTTTCTTAAAAAGAAACCTAGCTTCACCCTCAGCTTTTTAAGCAGATTATTGACATGAAGTTTAAAAGTAAGACAATCCTCAAGCCAGATACCTAGGTATTTATAACAGGCAACCACTTCTAGTAAGCCTTTCTTATAAACTCTACAGCTTTATCTACACAAATGAATGCACTTTCCATGCTTTTCTGCGCAGTTATTTCAACCCAAACCCTTTTTTAATAATCATAACCAAGTAGTTTTGTTTCCTGAGGTTCACCAAGCATTTAAAATGTAGTTATATAACCCAACCCAAATTATTTTCCGAAACTCAACCAAGTTGTTTCCTTTGAAGAGGAAATGTATTTAGACTTTATGCATGTAACTAGCGTTAATTGAAGCATCTGTTAACATTTATTAAAGAATGAATGAAAAAAAACGAGCTTTTCGATAAAATAACATGTTGTATGAGAATGTTATTGTTATTGTAAATCAGGTAGAACAACATATATATATATACTTGAGAACAATACCTGTCTACTATAGCTGGCCAGAGAACATTTGGGAACAGAAAGTGAAATGTAAAAATGATGCATGATGAAATGTAGAAACTGGCAGAATGTGAATTTATCAACACTTATTTAACACCTAATGAAAAAAGCATCGATCAGCAACAGTCTAATATTATCCTTTACTTGGTAAGAGAAAATGTTGATATTGAACAAGTTCACAAAGTCCTAAATCATTTTAAATGCCAGGGAAAGATAAAGCTTTTTGTTCAATGTTTTTAATATAAACCAATATTGACTGTTGCTATGAAATGTGTTAGAACCAACATTAATACGGCATGTCCTCTTTCATTTTGAGGAAACTGGAATGCAACTAAATCCACAAACTTCAGAAACAAAGACAATTTGAGGACTTGACATTCAACTCAGTGATGTCCTACTTTATTATGTATGGTCTTATGTCCAACATATCTCTTGCACTGTCGGCTATTAATGAACATGAACTTCTGTAGTCCTTGAAACCTCGACTGGTATTTGTTTTTATCTTGAAGTTAGGTTATAGATTTTCTTGTCTACAGGATTAATTATATTCCATATAGCAACTTATATTGGGGCTCGAGGACAAACGTGACAGGAATCCTTTTGTGTAAATCTGGAAACTTCTACTAGAGAGTACAGTGGAGACACTCACATTTGAGAAGGAATAACCCTATGCCAAATAGATATAGATAATGAAGACGGTTATCACACGGCTACTTTCTAAATAAACCAACTACAACCCCAAGAAAAAAATTGTCCGTTCCTCTGTACAAACAGCTGGAAGTGCAGCAACAGCAACGTAACTTAAAATGACAATGAATGAAAACTAATGTTTATCGTCCATAGATTAGGCCTACCCTTAAAATGACTGGACTTCTTTTATCAGATTAATATGACTGCACGTAGTTCCTTAAACAGAGCCTTCTTTGCAACAACAACCTCTGGAATGTCCAAATGTACCAATCAGAATTGAGTATTCAACTAAGCCGTTTAATAAGTGACATTAACTTGCAGGGGAAAAATCGATAGCTCGAACAATAAGGCTAGACCAAAGGAGAACATCCTATTTTTAAGATTTTTATGCTCCAAACTATTCAAAACTATTCGCATATAATGGGTCCAAAATTCACAAAACTTAGTACACACATTGCTCCTATCATTGTAAATATATATAAAATTGTCCTTCATTAACCCCGCCTACCTGAAAGTCGACCATTTTGAACAACATGAGCTGTTCACTGTTCATTAAACAAACGTATCTGCAGTGGCTCCATCGGAAACATTTTCAGATGTAGCACATTACATTTAGATGTTAGGATAGAACAGAGTGAATGTATGCAGGGTTAAATGGAGAGGGTGTGAGGTATATAACACTTACAGAGTGAATGTGTTTTTAAGGTGCCAGTGTGTAGGTGTGTTTGTGAGTGTGTATATGTGTGTGTTAGTGTTTGTAAGTGTGTGTGTGTGTATCATGCATGGAGCTGTTGAATAGGATTAGATATGGCTAACAGCTCAGCTCTGGCTCTAACTGGCTTGAACAAGACACACACACACACACACACACACACACACACACACACACACACACACACACACACACACACACACACACATTTGTATAATATATCCTGCTATTTTTGTAAGGACTCTCACTGGTACTAAAGTAGTTACTTTGCCGCCGTAAATCCTAAACCAATTCCTTCAATAAACAACAAAAAGTTATTCGAAGAATACATGCGGACCTTCCAAAATGAGAGAAGGTCTAATATGTTGTCCTCACAAAGAGAGTAACACAAGAAGAATATACACACACACGGAGTCCTGGTTTGCTCTGATAACTGAAGCGGTTAGCAGTCTTTTGCTTTGATTTAAAGCCTTTGCTAAAATTAGACCGCTGGATCCTCGTACATTATGCTAATTCTCCGGATAGAGATGTTGGTGACATCACGGTGACGTCTTCCCACCGGCTGACGTCACCGCGGCTAATTTTAGCATCCGAGTTGTGACATGGAGGCATATCACGATTTACATGAGTAATACAGCATGATAACCACTGGCAGGCTGCGCAAGTACACACACACACACACACACACACACACACACACACACACACACACACACACACACACACACACACACACACACACACACACACTGAAACAGGTACATCTGAACAGTGTAGTGTGTGTGTGTGTGTGTGTGTGTGTGTGTGTGTGTGTGTGTGTGTGTAATATTTTTTTTAGAAACACATTTATTTAGAGAGAAGAAACGCATAAACATGAACACACACACACACACACACACACACACACACACACACACACACACACACTACACTGTTCAGATGTACCTGTTTCAGTGTGTGTGTGTGTGTGTGTGTGTGTNAAAACACACACTAACCGCCATGCAGATGTGTATCAACGTTCCCGTTTCATTGTGAGTTTGCTTGTGTGTGTGTGTGTGTGTGTGTGTGTGTACTTGCGCAGCCTGCCAGTGGTTATCATGCTGTATTACTCATGT
>NW_011352496.1:8155-8400 GCF_000735185.1 Notothenia coriiceps
TACCTTTCTCTCTCTCTCTCACTCTCTCTCTCTCTCTCTCTCTCACTGTCTGTCTCTCTCTCTCTCTCTCTCACTGTCTGTCTGTCTCTCTCTCTCTCTCTCTTTCTCACTGTCTGTCTCTCTCTCTCTCTCTTACTGTCTATCTCTCTTTCTCTCTCTCACTGTCTGTCTCTCTCTCTCTCTCTCTCTTTCTCACTGTCTGTCTCTCTCTCTCTCTCTCTCTCTCTCTCTCTCACTGTCTATCT
>NW_011352496.1:8475-11992 GCF_000735185.1 Notothenia coriiceps
GTAATCCCATTCTTTGACTTCCTGTCTGCTCTTTGCTCTCTCTCTCTCTCTCTCTCTCTCTCTCTGTCTCTCTCTCTCTCTCTCTCTCTCTCTGTCTGTCTCTCTCTCTCTCTCTCTCTTTCTCACTGTCTGTCTCTCTCTCTCTCTCTCTCTCTCTCTCACTGTCTCTCTCTCTCTCTCTCTCTCTCTCTGTCTCTCTCTCTCTCTCTCTCTCTCACTGTCTGTCTCTCTCTCTCTCTCTCTCTCTCTCTCTCCTCTCTCTCTCTCTCTCTCTCTCTCACTGTCTGTCTGTCTCTCTCTCTCTCTCTTTCTCACTGTCTGTCTCTCTCTCTCTCTCTCTCACTGTCTCTCTCTCTCGCCCTGTTGCTAGGCTAAGAGGACACCACTGGGATTGCACTCTAAAAATAAGGCGTCCCTGATAGTCTTCTGATTCTGATCCATCTCAATCACAGTCACCTCCGTCTGCTGCTCTTTACACAGGATTGATTTCACTGCCTAGTTGTTCTTCTGTCTGTCTGTCCCTGTGTTTATTTCTGGCTGCACGCAGTCAGAGTGGTGATGTACGACAAAAATGACAGCTGATCAAAATACAGGGAAGGATAGGGAAAGTAGATGAGAAAGATGGCAGGGAATCTGTTGGAGGTAGAAAAGCTGAGGTGGGTGAACTACAGAGACATAAGAAATGAATGTGAGGCTGAATCTGGTGGTGAAAGAGGTTCGGGGGAAAACACAAAAAACGAGAAAATGCTAATTCGAAAAACAAGTCCAAGTCCAAATGAACCCCTTATGTAATGCAAGTCAGGAACATTTGCATGACATTACGTAACAATCATTCTGGCTGCAACAATTCTTCTGTAAAAGAAGAAGAAGAAGAATATTGCCTTTTCTTCACGTACAAAAACTCGATTTTAGAATAAACTGTCACTGACTTCAGAAAGCTGAAAAAGTAGATTCTTTGTCTCTAGTTTCTTTAGTTGTTCAGCCGACAAAGATAAACTGTAATCCTTTTGGTCGTTTAGTGTGTTGGTAACATTGTGGCTTGTATTTCATTTGAATGTAACCTCCTTTCCTCTGTCTCCTCTGTCTCCTTTGTCTCCTTTGTCTCCTTTGTCCCAGGCCTGAGCAACATCATAGGGATCATCGTCTACATATCAGCCAACTCCGGCGACCCTTCCAAGAGCGACTCGAAGAAGAACAGCTATTCGTACGGCTGGTCCTTCTACTTCGGTGCTCTTTCCTTCATCATGGCGGAGATGGTGGGCGTCCTGGCCGTTCACATGTTCATCGACCGCCATCGGGAGTTACGTGTCGGCGTGCGAGCGGCCGATTACCTCCAAGGTGCGGCGATAACGCGCATCCCGAGCTACCGCTACCGCTATCGGCGCCGCTCACGCTCCTCGTCCCGCTCCACGGACCCCTCTCACTCCCGGGAGACGTCCCCTGTGGGCCTGAAAGCCTTCGGGGCGCTTCCTTCCACCGAGTTGTCCATGTACACGCTGCCTAAAGGTCAAACAGGCACCCCGACGGCCGACTATAACTCCGAGGAGAGGGACCACAACTTCCTGCAGGTCCACAACTGCATCCAGAAGGACCTGAAAGACTCGGCCGCCAACCGACGCACCACGCCTGTATGAAACTGAATATCAGACTATAAGAGTATCAGTTTTTGAGTGGTGGGACTTCACCTCCACAGCACCTCAGATCAGTTTCTGTTTTAGAACTAAAAAAGGAAACTGCATAAAAAAGAAACATGCATGATTTTCCCATCTACCATTGAGTTTTGAACATGTTTGTAAAGATATTAGAGGAGTTGGGAGGGGGGGTGTTTACGGTGGTTATCTGTGGAGTGGTGGGCCAACTTTATATTTTTTACTCTTCCTCAGTGTTATAAAAAGGGGGCGTAGTTGCCCCCTCGGCCCCACCCAAAAGCCCCCCAACACACACACCCTAGCCTCCCTCCTTTCTTTAGTTGCTGTATCTTCTTTGATTTAATTCTTTATTCGCATTAATACTGTGAACCGTTGCGGTGTGGGATTTAAGCAGGGAGCAATTCAGGCCGCAAAAAAACTGAGAAAAAACAAGAAAAAAACACATAAGTTAATATATGTATTGATTATATATGAATATATGAATATATATGTTAATAAAATCATGACTAGACTTCCCTGGCGCAAAAATATCAACGAGAAAAAAGTAATTTAATCAAGACGTCGAGGAACACCCAGGATTCTTCGCGGATCATTTGACGGGCAACGGTTTTCGACCCGATGAACTGATATTGGTTAGTATTAGACGCGTTATTACTTTATTTTACAACGGAAAAAAATATTGTTTGGCCTTCCGCCGAAACCCTGGTCGCCATCTTTGTTCAGGGTCAACTCGAGGTGAAAAGGTTGACATCGTTTCTTTTTTTTTTGCTCCGAAAAGGGGCGGAGACAAGAGAGAACTCTGGGTAATGGAGGATCTCTCAGCAAACTTAAAGAAGACTGTGGACAATGAGACGTCACTACTGCCAAAGACACAAAGTAGTGCGTGAGAAAAACATGGCTACCAGCGAGGTGAAGCTAAGTGACTCCAAAAAATTAAGAATTTACATGCATGCTAATCAAAACCATCCAATCTGCTTTTAAGAAACCTATGTTTTGAACAATGATACCATGTAAGGGCAGTGGGGGTGACGACGTAGAAGTTAATGTTACAGTACTGTGTCTATTTAACTTTTGTTTCTTATTTTTTGGGTACTTTTTGGGGATGGGGCTTCATTACGCTTGAAACAAGGACTTTGGAGAACGTATCAAGGCTTTTTTTAAACAAGAAACATCTTATCTTGCCTTTTTTCATTTAATTTGATTTCCTCGGTTCCTTTGAACTCTCACACAGCCTTAGTCTCTTTTTTCTTTGTCTCATTTTTTCTTGTTCTTTGGTTTTGTGTTGTTGTAAATGAGAATTTAAAAAAAGCGTAATGTCTTTCAAGGTGCCAAAACTGAATGATTCTGAACTTGGATGCATCAAGTCCTGATGACGAATAAAAATTGAACCCCCCGTAGGGAACAGAAAGAGTGTTTGCTGTATAATGCTTAAGAACGAGGAGGACCAGCAGAGCCAAATGAGTCCTTCAATTCAATTGTTGTGTTTATTTCAGGAAGTTGTGGTTTTACGACAAACAAAGGTCTCTTCCAGGTATAGAAAAATGTCTGTGGAGATGAGAAGATCTTCATTGTAGTCTCTTACGTTGCCTATTTGCACAATACCAAGGAAGCAGGGACGTGCACAGACATTTGGAGGGGCTATTGCTCTAAACTGGAAAAAGGGCCTCCCCCGAAAAAAAACATAAGACCTTTTGAAAATTGTAACTTGTTTTTAATGTCAAAGAAACCAAACGATTTTTACATCAACTAAGTTGAACAGTAATTCACATCTCATCACAAAATAAGCTAAGGCGACTACTTGCATTCGGTGACTTGATTTTAAAAATGTTTTGCGGTCCATATCTCATTAAAATATCTAATGTTAGTTC
>NW_011352497.1:0-34955 GCF_000735185.1 Notothenia coriiceps
TGTATGCAACTAATATGATTTAGGTGTGTTTGTATGGATGTGGAAGAGTGGTATCAGCTGAGAATGT
Organism: Notothenia coriiceps; assembly: GCF_000735185.1. NCBI lineage: Eukaryota > Metazoa > Chordata > Actinopteri > Perciformes > Nototheniidae > Notothenia > Notothenia coriiceps. The sequence goes on from NW_011352497.1 coordinate 68, forward strand.
GTGTGTGTGTGTGTGTGTGTGTGTGTGTGTGTGTGTGTGTGTGTTTGTGTGTGTGTGTGTGTGTGTGTGTGTGTGTGTGCGCGCGCGCGCGTGTGTGTGTGTGTCTGTGTGTGTGTGTGTGTTGCATGTGTGTGTGTGTGTGTGTGTGTGTGTGTGTGTGTGTGTGTGTGTGTGTGTGTGTGTGTGTGTGTGTGTGTGTGTGTGTGTGTGTGTGTGTGTGTGTGTGTTTAAAGTATGTAGTACAGTGTTATGTGTGAGCCAGTGCAACACTCTGGGAGGGAACACAAAGTGTGGACTGTAAAAAATATATGTCTCTGATTCAAGATACCAGGTTAATTCCCAGGTAAATAAACGAAGTACTGATCTCACTGTGTGCAGGAAACAACACAGTGATTCTGAGCCTCGCTGTGACCCGAGCACAGTGTTCAGAGGAGGAGCTGTGTGTTGTGCTTCACCCCTGCTGCTCACTGAAGGGTGAAATGTGATCATGGAGGGCTGCCAGCACACATCAGGGCCTGGCAGTTGAAATGGCAAGGCCAGAGAGCTGAGATCTAGCACTGCCACTGTCAGCATGTGAACACTAGAGGGCGTGCTCTGCGTTCACTTTGATGAACAGCGTCTCGAGGACAGAGTGGACAGTGTATGTGCGATGATACAGTAGAAATAGGAACTGAGGAATCAAATAGCCCGGGTTCCCTCACAGTATACAAGAAGAAGGCACACCCTGGTTGTGTTTTCTTCTTTGGTTACATGTTTTAATGATAAATCACATTTATATTGCAATGTGATGAAAGTGTAATATTTGATTACATGTTATTTTTTAAGTTTCTGCACTTTTTAAGGTTTCTCCTCATAAATAACATAGAAACACATTTTGGCCTCTTTTTGTTCCTACTTTTGGCACCTACTGTATGCTTCTTCATTGGATTGAGTTGTATTGTGTGTACCAGGAATTGTATTTGTGGGGCCTGTAGCATTGAACCTATTTTAGTTTAATTAGAAAAATGCATGTGTTCATCATTACTCAATGAAGTGACAGTGTGTTCTGTGTTTAACCCAGATAGTAATGTGGATACTGTATCTGAAAAGGCAATTCACTTTTATTTATTTATTTTAGTAGCAGCACAAACAAAATTCCAATTACCTCCATTTTTCTTAACCACAACTGTCCTTGAATCACATGCTTCCCTTCTCTTTGTGTCAATGATGTCCTTGGGTCCTTCCTTTTCTGTGTATTGTGTGTGTCCTCTCGAGGTTATGTGGGTTTCCTTCCGGCTCTTGCTCAACATCTTCTTTCTGATCCATAGTCCTCACATCATAGTATAAACAGCATCCTCTAGTGGCAGTAAAGTAATTTCTACAAGACACTACTTTATTTTAAAGTACAGCTTGAGGACACTGGTGACTGGTTCTCGTAAAGTCTTTTGAGCTATTTCACAGATTGAGTTGTACTACAGCTGGCCGGCACAAAGTATTCGATGCCTTTACCTGATCGGCAACACTTTATACTGCCTTTCTTTCCACGTGCCTGTTTTTCTCCACTTGTTGACTTGATACTGATCTGTGATGTGGAGAGGTTATATATCTTTTCTCAGAAAAGAACAATGTTAGTTGAGACTGTGAATTGGGAGAAACTGGCAGTATCTTTTGTCGTCTAACTTGTCAGAAGGAGTTAAAGTTATACAGGTTATTTTCTGCCATTAAATGCTGAATTATGTTCTCATTTAGCATAATTAAGAACATTGCATTTTGTGTAGTACATGCAGTCGTTTATCTAGCTTATTAAGTTCAGACTGGATGAAAACAAATACTTTGAAAAAGCAGAATGATGTGAAAGATAAATGCCCCTAGAAATAATCTAATTATAGACCCAAGTTAGTTGCTTTATGGATTGTTAAAAAAAAGAATTGTACCTAATATTCATACTTATTATAAGGGGTGAGAGGTGTGTATGGCAATGCTTCTACAGCCTATACATGTCTGTGAGGGATGCTTTCATTAATGGTTACCAAAATAAAAAATATAGAAATATATGTTTGAGAATTTTAAGAATCTCTCCTCATTCTTCTGAAAATAATGTATTTGTATTTGACAAAAGTAGTTCAACACAATGTCACTTAAAGGCTAGGACTCTTTAAATAACAATCCCAGACAGTACGGGTCAGACTGTCCATTCCTCCAGCGATGTTGACCCTTAGCTCTGTGCCTATTCCAGTTCATCAGTGTGTTCATCCACTGCTGTGCTCTGCAGGCGGCGATTGTTCTGCTGCAGTTTTGAAACTAAGCGAGGCATACTCTGGGAGGTTTATTAGTCCTCTCTCTTCCTCTGTCTCTCTCTTTCTCTCTCTCTCTCTCCTCGGGGCATGGCAAAGGCAACTGTGGAAAGACACTGCCACAAATAGACTCTCTAAATATGGAGGGCTTCAGTCATGAGAAAATGCATGATCGAATTTTAGGCCTCTTCACCAAACAGCTTCTATAAAAAGGAACAAGGCAGCAGAGAGGCTGATGATACTTTCTGCTGTGTGTTTCTGAAGCTGTGTGTTAGAGTGGGCATGTGCTTTCTTGCAGTGTGTGTCCACAGTAAGTGAGCCCTCCTCTGTGCTTCTCAGGCTGCAGATTTGCCTAGAGATCTAATATAAATCATCGTCACCATTATTATTATTATTATTATTATTATTATTATTATTATTATCATCATCATCAACAAGCTTTTCTTTTTCAGTAAAAATCAACTAAGCAATAATCACTTTTACAGCCATGCCCTGAATTCACAATAATACGAGTTTAGTTAAATATCTAAAGAAATTAAACAATATATGCCTATTTTTTATAAGTTGTACTTGGTGTATTTGTCTATATTATGAATAAATGTCCAATATTTGACATTAAGTATCAGCATTGTTTTTGGTCGCCACCTCCGCAACTAAGTTAAATATCTGACTCTTTAGCTGCTGAATGCTCCATTATGTTCACCAGCTAGTCTAACATCTGCTCAACAGGTAGTGTAGTCTGCAGTTTGGGTCCGGAATACCAAAACATTTAGCTGAAAGATAACTCTTTAGATCTGCAGTCGTGTAAAAAATAAATCAGAAAAGTAAAAAAATCAGCAGCAAAAACATTAAAAGTAAAATGAACCACACCATCTTCATCAGTACAAGAGACCTCGCTCACATACAAGTATTCTATACGTTGTTCATATATTAAAAAAGCAGCACAATTAGACACAAAACAGTATTTTGAGCAAGTTGTACACGTTTCAAGCAGTGACTTTGAAAGAGTTTCATCATGCAAAATCCCTGAATCAAAGGAGATTTAGTGACATTTCGACTCCTGAACTGGGTCCTCCCGTTGGCTGCTCGCTCGCTGTATGCTGCAATGCGCCATACTGACCTGCCGTTGACCTGCGCTCCGACTTTGTGTTTCACACACTGTGGGCACTGAGCTTGTAAGTGCAACACATTCAAGTCAAGTCTCAATAGCAGTGCGAACAACACTTCTCATTAAAAAGTGACAGTCTGCCACTCACATTTAATCTGATCCAAAATAGGTCCAGTTTTAAGATCTTTCCACACTGACTACATTTCAATAATGAACACATGCCTTCATGATTCAACCTCCTCCATCCCACAGCGCTGTGTGTGCGCTTGATGATGGACTGTAAGTGTAAATGCACATGTTCAGCAGCCACGTGTCGCAGCAGATGTTGCCTAAAGCCTCAGCAGAGTCTCCTGTGACGTGCTGGCCGCTGACCTTCTGTAACATTTGAAGATGTGACGGCCCTCTTGTCAAGGACAGCACACTTCTGTGGCTGATTATGATGCTTTGCCTTTCATTAATATGCCTCACCTCCAGATTTGCTATATGGCATTTGCATGACATTAGCATATATCTTAGGGCCAGCCGTTTGACGCTGTTGTGTGCGGAGCGTGTGTGAACGACACCTGTTCACACAGTGGAGGTTAGGGTGAAGAGGGTGGAAGACAGTCTCTGGGACATGAAGATGCAGCTGCAATTTAGGGGCTTTGCAGTTTAAAAAAGTTAAATCAAGTTCACATTAAAAAAAAGTAACATTTTACCTTAATTTTGCTTTATTTATTTTGAGGTTTTTTTTCACTTAGTTCTAACAAAAAAGGTGTCCAAATGTAGACATTGTATTCAAACTAGATGCAGTTTTCTTAGGAAAAGGCATACAAGAAAAACTCAGAAGTCATTCAAAGCCTAATAGGATTTTATTCAGCAATATTGCCGTCAGAAGAGAATATTTCTTCTATTTTGTCAAAAGAAATCCTTCTCCAAAGAGGGTATTTGAGAGGCTGTACTATGGGCACAGCAGTGCTTTGAGCAAAAAGCTAACTTTGGTAGGCTAACATGCTCACAATGACACAATTAACATGTTTATTTTTTACTGGTATAACGTTGGATGATGGTGGTGAACAAAAGTTAAGAATTAGGAGAGTTTCGGGCATTCGTAGGGGTCTACCTACTGGTTATGAGAAAAAAGGGCCATCAAATATGGCTTCTCTGGCAAGATAAGCAACGGTCACTATCTTAAACAGAACCAAAGATATGTTGTTTTCTTATTCATCTTTGACCCATTTTTGGAAAGCCTTCTCTTATATATATTAGTACGACATAAAACAGCTCTTCTTCTACTTGTATTTTGTAATATAAAAAAAACTACACAGCACAAACACTTAAAATTACTTGAGAGCAAGGATGGGAGAAATTCATGTTCCATAATGTTCAATTTCCATCCCCCATCTGTTTGCTTTTGTTGTTGTTGGGACAGTTGAGGTATGCGTGGGTGAGATCTGTGGTGGTGTTGTCCTTGTCTGAAGCTCAGCCTCGTGGTCCGTTCTGAAGCTGCTTGGCCTGAGAAGCTGCAGCAGGTGGTGACCCTGCATGCACACAGCAGAGAGCACCGAGCTGCAGCCAAATCCTTCAGTCTGAGAGCTGCCCACACTGACCAATCTGCCTTCAGAGAGAACGCGTAGACAGCCACTGAAACAAACACTCTGGCAGTGTCTCTATAAAAGGCTTGATTTTGTGTTTTTACTTATTCTTATTGTGAAGCATTTGGTGGAATTGGGATCGAGTTGATCATTTGTTTTCCATGTTAATGATCAGGTTAGCTTAAAAGGCAAATGCTGTCATCATATTTTCTATAATCCAATAAGAACTTTTCTATTCAGATTATTATTCACCTTGAGTGAGTTAAAAGGGGTCATTTTCATTGTTGTATATCATATGAGGAACTAAATTGTGATGTTCCCTATAATAAATAAATCACAAAAATGATCTACCTCCACTGCTCTAAAAAAATAAATTACACTCGTCTTTTCACTCATTCTTTTGTTTTAGCAGCAACTTAATTATCTTTGATGGCAACTCCAGTCAGACAGACAGAGTGGGTCTAAGTGGGCCTACTTACTTTCTTTTGTACATGTGGTGATTGCTGCAGTCTCAGCTAGCCACATCCTGCCAACACAACACAATGAATCCACTAAATAAAAACCCAACCTTTGTCTTTTTTCATTCAACACGACTCAAACGGCAGCAACTAACTGGTTTTCACACGTGGATTGCAGATGCATTTGACATATGTATCGAATTGGATGGCCTAAACATGGATGCACTCTATACTGACATTTCATGGACAAATGTTATTTGAGTGTCAAGAGGCTGCATTCCTAACCCAGCAAGTCTTTGCATTACTCTACTGTCCTGTGAAGACTGACAGCGTCTCTAATGAAACGTGACTCCAGGAGAATAGTTGGGTGCAAGGCGTGAGAGGATTTGTGGTTGTTTACATCTCCAAACTGTGTCGCTAGACATGGAAGACACTGACAAAAAAAGCAAGTGTACTTACATTAACAAACCCTCACCAGAATAAACATTAGAAAATATAATTGTTGATATACATTTCTGAAACTATTGATTCATTATATGAACATCTGTTATCAACTTCTTAAGTGCAATTTTATGATCAAATATGAAACAGATACACAGAATCAGTTCAAATCGGAAAGGTCCTACCTTTGCCAATGATACAAATATTTCACACAGATCCTAGCTAATGGAGAAAGTCAAACACATAGACGTAAAATAGCTGGAAAATGTTCTCAGTGGTTGATGGAGACCAAAACAGAGTGTAAAAGAGTGTGACTATTGGACTTAGATGTGTCAGGTAGCCAAAAACATTATAATTATATGTTAAAGAAGTGTGCTTAGTGTGTATGCATCACTTTTCCCAACACACATTTTCTGCTTATGATGGGGTTTTTCTGAAGCCAAGTTAATTCTTCTTCTCGTTGACAAATCACTGATATATTTAATACACAGAACTCCTGGAAATCATGTTGTGCAATATGTCTAAAATGACCTCCAGCTGGGGGCTCCCCCCTTCTGGAAACGGCTTCCTTATTGGCCACAACTTTATGGGTTTGAATCCCCCTCCGTGACCTTTGTCAAATGTCATAACCGCTCTGTCTCTCCAATCTTCTGCATCACTTTCTATTTGATACCGTCTATTAAAGGAAGCCATAAAAATAATCTTTACTATCAGTGCCAGTCAGAGAGGAGAATCACCACCTCATTACCACCCCTGTCTGAGGGGCTGATTATGGGGTGGAAGAAACCCGGCAACAGAGTTTGAGCCTGGGGCGTCCCGGTGGCTCAGTCCACTAATGGGGTGTGTGTGTGTGTGTGTGTGTGTGTGTGTGTGTGTGTGTGTGTGTGTGTGTGTGTGTGTGTGTGTGTGTGTGTGGAGTGCATTGGGTTACATTTCAGCTTCACACTGTCTCATCTCTCTCCCTTCACTCCCTGCAACTCTTCACTCTACCTGACACTAAAAAAAAATGTAAAAGGAATAACAATTCATAAGAATAGTGGCCTTTTTACAAATAAAAATATAAAATGCTGGTTGAATCTAGCATTAAGAGCAGGCAAAATGTACTCAATTATGCCCTCTTACCTCCCTGGGTCCTTCTAATGATCACACACAGACAAAGCACTATGATCCCACTGTGAAATGCCCAGTGATGAAATAAACCATTGTGTGTGTCCTCGCCCCAATATGGTAATCCAGGATTAATTATGGGCCAACCCTAATGAGTATCTCTCTCGCCCTCTTAGATATGTAAATGTACCAGCAGTGGACAGCGTTGAGAGGCTTTTGTAAACTCTTTGTGCCCTCTGTGTTCTGTAAAAGTGGTAGGATGGGGCAGATATGGACAAAAACAACTGCTATAGATTATTTATTGTATCATTACTGAAATTAAACATTGTCTTTTATCACTGGGTCAAGATGTAAAATGTGTATTGATAGCTAGAAATCAGTGTATACTTAAACTGACTTGAGGGAATTTCACCTGAAACCTGCTAATATCATAGAAATATAATAAATACTAAGATACACTCTACAAGTGTTGATAAACTCAAAGTCAAACAAACTGACGCAGACCTTTTCAATATGGCTGTTTGCCATCAGTGGCTACCTGTCTCCCTGGCTGCATGGGTGGTGAATTGCCTCAGCACCCATATTTAATTAGACAGGAAGTGCGAATATGGCCAGAACCAGAGGAAGAGTGCTCTTGTAACACTTTCATCTTCGTCCTCTTATTTGAAAGCTGAGGGACGATGAGACAGAGAGAGTCATAGAGATTTGTGTTGGCAAAATACAATGATGTTCAGCGTTATACTTCAACACAAAGAAAATAATACGTTTTAATATCAGGAGATGGCAAAGAGTCTATTGTGCCATTTGAAAAAAAAGGTTCATTAAGGATGTATTGTATTGCAGCTGATGTGGGGCAAGTTACAAAATATAAATGTTTGCTACTGTATGTATTTTATATATAAAGCTACTAGTGTTGTGGTTAATTCTTGAAGCTCTGTCCTACACTCTGTGTCTAAACAAAGAGCATGACTTATAACTGCGTTACTTAATACCTGGATTGCAAACAAAAACACATAACAGGATTATTTCGCATGATGCTCAGATACTGGGGCAAAACTAGACCAACAATAAATAGGTTGCACTCAACAGAAAAGAATGGCTCCCTAATCTCCCCCTCTCTGTTAAAAACATAACCTGTTGCACAACCTGCACTACGGTTTTAATTACCCCCATAGGCCTGGTGACAAACACACACCCGCACACACACACAATATTATAATGAAATGCTTCCCATTCAAAATCGAGTAAATAAACATCAGTAGCAAAATAAAGAATCAAAGTAATATCTGTATTTCTTCTCTGATATTGTTCTTATATCATGCATTATGTCACTGGCATTTTTCATCCGTCGTGTGTGTGTGATGTGTGCAATCTTTTCTTGTGTGTGTATTGTGTTCAGATCAGATACTTTTCCTTTGGGGTAAGGAACCCTCAAATAACTACAGGTGTGTATTTCAGGGGTACAGATTGTATGTTTGGTAGTGTAAATACTTTCTTGAAACAGATTCCTTTAGTTTTTCACATTTTATGCAAAAAATAATGAAAATTAACTCTATGAATTAATTGATCCCCATGGAAATTAATGGATGTTTAAAGAGCTGGAAAACTGGTAAAGGGGTATTTAAAATGAATAAAACATCTTAATTATAACTTATACAAGAACATTTTAAAGATATCAATATGAGTGTGTGTGTGTGTGTGTGTGTGTGTGTGTGTGTGTGTGTGTGTGTGTGTGTGTGTGTGTGTGTGTGTGTGTTGTCAGTCTGCAGGGCCTGCCTGATAAGCCTTATCTTCTCCGGGGTTCTCCACATGAGGAGGCTGCCTCTCTGTGTTGTTGTTCCTCGGAGTTTCTGTCCAAGGTGCTGAAATCCGCTGCTCCGGGGACGGGTCACGTGACTGCGCTTCCTCCCTCTCTGAGCACAGGATGCTGTGTGAGCTCGCGCTCGCTTGTGTTGCGCGTGTGTGTAGTCTATGCACGGGGACACCTCAGTCCTCAAGCTATTTCTAAGAAGGCGTCGGGGCTGTAGTAGCCTACACTCGCAGCGTGGACTGAGTGCAGTTGAATGCGTAACTTTGACTCTCCGTGCATCCTTCTATTCTTCTTTTTCTTCTTTTTCAGCTTATTTCTTCCCAGTTCGCAGGCATTACAGTGGCAACTGTGGATGGACAAGCAGGAGTGGGCTGCTGCCCACCAAGTCTGACTGTGTTTTGGAGGTGTTGAGAAGGGAAAAGAACATGTAGAGTCCGCAGGCTTGTCCGCAGATCTTCTCGGATTCACAGCCAACATGCAGAAAGGGATGAGACTCAATGACGGCCACATCACCTATCTGGCTCTTTTGGCTAAGAAAGATGGGACGAGGCGAGGTTGCCTGAGTAAGAAAAGCTCAGACAACACAAAATGGCATTCTAAGTGGTTCGCTTTGTTGCAGAACATGTTGTTTTATTTCGAGAACGACTCCAGCTCACGCCCCTCCGGACTGTACCTGTTGGAGGGATGTGTGTGTGACAGGGCACCGTCACCCAAACCATCTCTCTCCGCGAAGGAATGCTTAGAGAAGCAGGTAAGATATCGATCACACGGAGAGCTCCCATACGTCTGCCTGACTGAAACTGTCTCCTGAGCGGACGCACTTATTAATGCAGCTTGTTTTCTCTCTCCTGGTGGGGAAAACGTGCTTTGATCAACTCGGTGAAAGCGTTGACAAGCGGAAGTGTTCTGTGTACGCAGCGAAAACCGCAAACGACACAGTTTCTGTTTTTATCCCAACATCTATTTATCACGCAAACAATGTCCCAGAGATGTTCACTTGACGTTCAGACTTACGTAATGGCGTCATCCACAATGATTGATTGTCTCGATTCAGCACTAAAATAGCCTGCCTCAAAGCTAACTCAAAAACAAATATGCAATGCTCTAAAGTTAAATTTGATTCTCAGTAAAACTTTGCAAACACGAAAACTAGTTAACCTTCTATATTTATTTTTCTCGTTGTCATCACAACGATGTGTTGCAGTCATGGTTGCAGTACGTTTATTTTATATAACATTATTTGTTGTTGATATGCTAAGAGTTCAGGGATTGCTCATATGCAGGGAGTAAACTTAAAAACACTATCCAAACTTTGCAGGTTGCCATCTTGCGGAGGAGAGCTGCCCCTTCCCTGTCGTTTTGACGTATTGATTTAATTCCTTGTCTTGATATTAATAGCATCCTACCTTGGCAACTGCGTCTCCCCGGTTCATAGCGGCTTGGTTCATTTGATAGCTCTCTCATTATCATGGGTTTGTTAACGACAGCCATGAATGAAACCCAAACGATGTCCCAGGCATGCTTTTGTTTTTCTGTACATCATCCCCCCCATTCGTTATGGCTCCTCTGGCATTTGGATTAACATGTGTGAGGGCTACACCATTTCCACTGTTTTGTTTTTTTAATGTCAGTTTAATAGGGTCATAAATAATCTCAGGAATAGCATGGTTGCCTCCAGCGAAACAGTTTTGAGGATTTAGAAAGGCTGCAGCTGGAAGGAATAAACCTTGTGGCATAAAAGCATTTACGAGCCAGAGAAGTGGTCAAGCTGCTGTGAGCCAGGACTGCAGTCACCAATCTGCTCTGCTTCACCTGCAGCACGGCCAATACAGGATGAAAGTCAAAGCAGTGGCTCATTTCATCTCTTCAGTCAGCAGAGTCTTCATATATGAGGCTAACAGGTTGTTGTTGTTGTTGTTGTTGTTGTTGTTGTTGTTGTTTTCCGACAATGCCATTGAGATGTAAGTTTGACTGATATTTTCCTTTTGAGAGCATATGAAAATGTCCAGTAAAAAACCTTTACCCTTCACTAGGTGCACAACAAAACTAATATCTCAAATCAAATACAACCAACTTCAACTTTGCCCACTAGCAAGCCTCATGCTTGTGTCACGACATTAGAGTGTTTTGTCTTTCTTTAAATATAACTCTGAACATTTGATGACTGCAACAAAAGACTCTTGCCATACTGGTGCTGGACACATTGTGGGTAATGTTCAGGAAATGAACCCTTTAACCATGGATTCAAAAAGACAAACAAACTCATATGGATGCCCACATTGTTCTGCTCTTATTTTCCAAGATGATTGTTGTTACAAAATCCATTACATTTCCAGAGCAAAGTTAATTTGCAGCTTGATAACGAAGAACTAAGAATCTGTACTTCAGGGGAACATTTGAATGACCTGAATCTTACAAAACAATCCTCATTTATACCTGGATTCACTCAAAACTCCATACAAATATATTGCATGTCTTATCTGTGTTACCTATTATGCAGATTCAATATGCACCATGTGTTGGAAGTTCGTATTTATTATAAATAGCTGAAATATGTACGTAGCTATACGAATCAGAGTTAGATGACATTTGCCTTGGATGCTCTCCTGTCATACTTTACAAATCCTCTGTAAAACCTGTTGAATAATTAAACATTTAATTGAAAATGTATACTCTAGGTTGCCATGTAAGTATTCCAATCTGCAGTTATAGTATTTATATGTTACGGTATAAATGACAATTAAAGCATGGACACGTGTTTTAGTAATTATAAGTGACTATTGTACGGTGGCTCCTACATGTTCTGTATGCGGCTGCTTCCATCAGCTACCTGGCGTCCACGGTGCTGAGCGCTGCTGTCACGTCACGTTCTTCAGACACTTGCCCTCTGCCCTTTGTTGGCAAAGCTGTCAGGATTAGTATCAGTGTCACCAAGAGGGCGTCAAACAGATGTGCCAGCAGAATTCAGACAAGTAAATGCATGTTTATTTGACCCTAGATGATTTATTTTTTTATTTAGTGTCAAATTTAGATTCTTAGGGTGAAAGTCGTCAGAAGGTAGATTAAAAAACCACTGGGTGTTTGTCAATTTCCAAAGAAGCAATATTTAAAATCATGTGAACTTAGATTTCCAGTATTTGTTTTCACCAATATATGTTTATTCTATAGTTTTAGTTTTCTGCCTTACATGCAGACAATAACTATAGCAGATCAGAAAGAGCTCTTATTTCACGAATCAGTTGTTCAAGTAGACACTGAGTTAAGACTCTCACAGCGTGAACTAATAAACTTTGTTCACCGTCAAGCTTATTTTTCTTACAGTCCGAACAAGAGCTCTATTCCTAGGACATGGACGGAGTGACATCTATGATGACAGCTGTTCATGCAGGCTGCTCCAGTGAATTTATTTCAACAGTGAATTAAATGAATTTGAAAGCCATGAATTAGCATAACACAGTCTTCTGTTCAGCACGTGTCCCTTTACATAATATGTGTCAGGAATAAATTCTCTCAGTTTTGTGTTATTTGCGTGGGGGTGTAAATTGTTGTGCACGTGTATAAAACATTTGGATGCTTATTTGCACAAATACATGCTTTTTGTTAACCCTGCTAGCATGTCTTGCGGGACTATGTGCGTGGCTCGGAGTCTGCGTGGGTCTCACAGTGTCCTCCTGCATACGCCGATGCTGATCTATAAAAGGTTAAATGAGGACAGCGAGAGTAATCAATCGTCCAGGTGTCTGAGGGCATACAGATTTCCTTTTCACTTTCCCCTCTCTTGAAAAACAAAGAATGACACTTGAGTCGATGAGCAGACTGCAGAGGTCATCCGAGGCAATGCTACTGTACATTCCTGACATTAAAGCCGTTACATGTGCAGATTACAACAGATTTCTTGGGAGCACGTCAGTGTGTGTGTGTGTGAGTGTGTGTGTCAAAGGCTGCAGGAGGAATGGCCAAGCGAGAGCTGGATCTTATCTGTCTGTGTGTGTGTGTGTGTGTGTGTGTGTGTGTGTGTGTGTGTGTGTGTGTGTGTGTGTGTGTGTGTGTGTGTGTGTGTGTGTGTGTGTGTGTGTGTGTGTGTGTGTGTGTGTGTGTGTGTGTGTGTGTGTGTGTGTGTGTGTGTGTGTGTGTGTGTGTGTGTGTGTGACAGGGAGAGGGACAATGCAGCGAATAGATGCCAAGCCAACTGCCACCTTGCAGAGCTACGGCGCTTTTTATAGCCCTCACTCCTCAAGAAGGCAAAAGATCTTTCTCTCGCTCGCTCTCCGTCTGTCTCTCTCCGTTCTCATTGTATTCTTTGGAGTGTTCCACTTTTTAAATGTTCTTATTCCCCATTTAGACGGCGAGCTACGTTTAAGCCCACAGTTACTATGGCAACCCCTATTTGCATCTGAAAAAGTGCTTTTGAAGGGGCCAACGAAATGTCCAACAACATGCCTCGGCATTGTGTCTCACTTAGCAAGTACAGCAAATATGGGCATTAGTGGAAATGTGATATGGTGACGGGTAAAGAAGGGGGGGGGGGGCAAAGTGGGAATGCTTGATATCTTTTTGTCCTAGTTTTATTGCTTTCACTTAATTAAACCATTTTTACCAAAATCAAAAGAAAAAATGGCTCTGATGCAACAGAAATCTACCATTGTGAACATTTAAAAACTGGATCAAAACGTATTTTAGAGATACAATTGCAAATGTTATTGAAGACAGACATCATCATAAACATTTAGTTAAAACATTTGCTAATTTTGTCTCACTTTCAGATGAAATTCAATACTTTCTGTTCATAGATTTGGCTACGTTATCTCACTTACCAAGCAGGTGAAAAAAAGGTTTGACACTCAGAGGAAGCGAGAAACTGGAAGCGCATTTCTGTTGCTCATAAGGAAATACTGGAACATTACTCCCCTTCACAAATGATTTGCTCTTGGCATTTGGGAGGGATACAAAAATCCAATATATTGGATTTGTGGGGATCTATTTACAATGCATCAGTGTTACATGACTTGATGCGTTTCTACCACGAATAGTCTGTTTTCAGTATTATTGCAATGACCACCACTTTGTTGATTTGAGGATTTGATCTGATAAGCCTATTAGAAAACATTTGCCATAATTGCCATAGCTGAACCTTTGAGGATGTAGGGTCACCGGAGATAATTGGCGAGGGAGTAAATACAGGTGAGAGGTGTTTGTGTCACTAAAACGCAGCTTAATCACTGGCACAAAGCAAAACAAAACGTGGCGTCAGACGAGAGGCTTCCTCCAATTCAGAGGTGAGTTGCCAGGTTACAGGCAGGATGCACATAGGCTTTATAATGAATCTTTCAAGACTTTTCCCTAAGGATCTCTCTCTCCCACTCATTCACACACATGGGCATGCATGTGTATAGACATACTACTTTAAATTCAACAACATGTAGATTTAAGAAAAGCCGGTCAGTGATGAATCATGCAAGGTTTTCCCTCAGATGGGTTTCCTGCAGACCAACGTTGTACATGTATCACGGAAACCCTTTGCTGTAATATATTCTGATTGTCTTATTACATGTTGAACAAATATTTGACTCTTTCTTTCATTTCCATTTCCAGTACTACTTTACCGTCACGTTCAATCATGACAACCAGAAGTCTTTGGAGCTGCGCTCGGAGGACGTCAAGGACTGTGATGAGTGGGTGGCAGCCATCACACAGGCCAGGTACCTCACACACACACATGACCTCTCACCTACATACACACACTCAGCTGTGGATGTTCTGCAAGATAAAGATTTTGGTGGGAATGTTTGTGTGTGTGTGTGTGTGTGTGTGTGTGTGTGTGTGTGTGTGTGTGTGTGTGTGTGTGTGTGTGTGTGTGTGTGTGTGTGTGTGTGTGTGTGTGTGTGTACACAATGTCATCATTTGCAACTACAGACTACAAAAAAGAGATGACTAAATTAGATTTTTATTGGAAAATTAGATCAATATTATCAATTGTAATCTTTAAAGAATTGATTGTGTGACTGTACCTAAATGCTAACACCAGTATGCTAGCAGGATGATGTTTAGGTATAATGTTTACCAATATTAATGTTAACACTTGTCCTTTTTGTTTGACTTCTTGTCTCATTACACAACCTTGAAAACATGATAATCTGTATAATTGCATGTGCAGACCCCAAGTTAGCATGTCACTGGTCTGCTGCTCAGATACTAAATCAACAAAGAAACCAAAAATACGCTAACATTCACTTAGAGGTAAAAAACTAACAGTACAGCAATGGTATTTGATCATTTAGTCAGAATTAAGAAAGATAGCAGTGACTCACCAAAGTCAAACGATTCATCCACTTGGACCAAATAGTGTTTTTTTGTGATACTTTTCACATATTTGTCAGCGATACACTACATTAACTTTCTTCTATACTGTACAATTTTGAGTGAAATGCCCCTTTAAGATACTGACACAAAAGAGGGCCATGCAAGCCAAGTGAATCACTCTAAATGTCAGCAGTGTGCATTTGTGTGGCGAAAGGTCAATTGATTGGACTTATTGAAGATTACATTGATTAACGTTCAGCCAAGGCAGCAGCACTGACTGTACAGGAGTTCGTTAGCCTGCATGTGCACACAACAGGGCAATGCAGATCTTGTATATCGTTTTATTGCTTTAATAAAGGTTTTTGATTTCTAGATGCCTTTAGTTAATGTTTTGAATTTATTATTTAGGCAACCAAGACTTTATTTTAGCACATTTCCGCTTTAACAAGCTGTTTTGTGATCAAATTAAACTAAAACCCTTTGTTGGACTGGTTAATGCTCTGAATTATAGCTCATGCAGCAGCAGGATTTACACATGGTTTGCTAAGCCTGTAAGTATTTGAAGAAAAGGTTGCATAAGTGCCTGCGCTCGGTGGAGACGTGAGGTCTGTGGTTCAAACATATGCTGATCAGAGGTCTGCTTTTGCTTTGATAAATCTATGGAGAGCCTGCAAACATGCGTTAATGAGGTCCTTACAATGTCTGTGTGCGTGTCTGTATAGTTACAGGAACCTGGCTACAGAGCATGAGACCCTCATGCAGAAGTATCTCCATCTACTCCAAATAGTGGAGACGGAGAAAACGGTTGCCAAGCAACTTCGACAACAGATAGAGGATGGGGAAATCGAGATAGAGCGTCTAAAATCTGAGGTAACTTGCCTTGTAATTTCATGCTAGTAATACATGTGTGTTGTGTGTTACTGTGGAAGAAGGAGATATAAAACATGGAGGTGAAAGCAGTCAGGAACAGTATAAATACAGAAAGGAGAATGGACAAAGGTCACAACCCAGATTTTAACAATATTGTTGTGTGTTCATGACGAACGCAGCATTTTCCAGAGCCCCTGGGATGTTTTGTTATAGCCTCTGCATACTGTTGAGTGTTTTGTATCCTAATTATTCAGTCTAAACTAGATCAAATGCATCTCCCTTTAATGTGCTAATGGCTAGCTCCAGTTGAATTGAATGTTTTCAATATGCATGAATCAACTTCTATTGTACCTGATACTGCAGCCTCCACTACAACATAATAATCAACCCTCTCACTTTTCATGGCAAAACATGTAGTAATGGATTTTGTTTTTTTGTGTTTAATTGTAGTCCTTTATTGAAAGCTGTTTCATCTGGTCTATTCATACACTCTAATGGGAGTAAATAAAACAGGGATGAATATAATGTTTTTTAAAAAACATTTTGGTGCAGTTTGTTAGTATTTGAATTCTTTGAAACCAGCTAATGGAAAGCAACAAAGTTTTACAGAAACATGAAAAATGGACACTGAATAAAAACATAAAGAATCGTAAGAATGCCAATAAAACACAGAGTGCATTGAGTGAATATTACATGAGCGAGATCACGAGTAGGATTATAGCTGCAGTGTAAAGTCCTCTCATCTTTGCAATATCAATGCGATGTTTGATTTGTGTTGGATTTTAGATTGCTGGACTGCTCAAGGATAATGAAAAGATCCAGTCTAATCCAGAGGTACCTCCCAGTGAAGATGACTTGGAGATCAAGAAGATCAAAAAGGTGAGATCTCGCTGCTTTGTGCTGTGCCGTTTTCAAGGAGAAGCAAATGAATCAATCTTTTGCCACGAAGAAGGCCAGGAGGAAGGAAGAGAGGGGGATTGTAATCTGTGCAGGGATATACTTATGGTTTCTGAAACAGGTTTTTAAACACTACATCATATCAGGGTACCTGCAGGATTTATTTTTAACCTGCATTTATTCAGGGAAGCTCACTCCTCTGGCGTTCACAGCAGGGAGCTCCTCATCCACTACACCACAGCCTTATTCTGTCCTCAGCTCGAGTGAAGCAGCTTCCTGCTCCTTAATAAAGCTGGAGAGTTTGGAAAGGTTTGGAAAGATTTGGAGAGCCAGGTACTTTAAACCTGCAAAAGCTTAGGTGTTAATAATTACATTAGTTTTCCTCTTTTCTCTATTGCATGTTTTGGTTGTTGCCGGCCAACACATTTTACATTTGTAATGCTTTCAACAACAATTATTGCAGGTAGCTGTATTCAAACTCACAGTTACTAATATACCAAGTAGCTGTTTGAACCTCTGCCAACTAAAGAAGATAATGTTCTAAGGAAAATTGGTAGACAGAGCTTAAATAAGAGTAAATAGTGGACTTACTCAAGTCAACAGAACTCCATGCTAATGTCTGCAGGATGTATTACAAATGTGTAACATACACGTGTTTGCCCGCATGTTCTCCATAGCCACTGTATAAGGTAATACCATGTGTTGTGGTTCGTTTGTTGAGTTGTAAGTTACGAAAAAAAGTAAACGAATACTGGTTTTAGTTCTAACAATATGGATTTCTGGCTGCTAAATCTGCATCCACATGATACGCGATGTTCTCAGGTTGCAGGTTGGGCGCAGGGCATTACGGTGAACAGCCAGCTGTAATCTGATTGGTTGAGCGTCGAAAGCTCAGCGGTAACGAGGTCAAAGTTGAAATCATTTGAACTTTTAGCGCAGAGCTCGGCGATAAATTGGAGCGGTGCCCGACGCGTCGCGGGAGCACACCGGCAGCGCTTTGCCGCTTTGCCGCTTGTCATTTGAATGCAGCTTTAGATTGACGCGACAAACCACAGTTAGCTTTACATTTTTAGCTTGTCTTCATCATGGTGACATACCATGATAGACATCAGCTGCAAAAAAAGGATCTGCGTCGGACTTTATGTGTATTCCTCCTCACCAGATGTGTTCATGTACTCCAGGAATGTTGCAGTGAAGAGGGATAGTGACACAGCTCATTGCTATTCAACAATGCTTCAACATGATCATTTTTATAAATAGGCTAGTAAAAATTGAAATACTAAATTAGAATATGTGACTTGAAATACATAGCTCGTTTTGAATTAAATAATGTTTTACATTCACATGGTAACATCAGAAGACTATCATGGTGAAAATGATGTATCTTCAAATCTTTCCCAAAGTTGTAACTGAGAAAACTCTTCAAAAACCCACTGGATTGTGACATACAAACAACAGTAACTTAGCTTTTGCTAACTTGTTTTCATCACAGGTCCAGAGTTTCCTGCGAGGTTGGATTTGCCGCAGGAAGTGGAAAACCATCATCCAGGACTACATCCGTTCGCCTCACGCTGAGAGCATGAGGAAAAGGAACCAGGTGGTGTTTAGCATGCTGGAAGCAGAAGCCGAATACGTCCAGCAACTCCACATCCTGGTCAACAACTTCCTGCGGCCGCTCCGCATGGCCGCCAGCTCCAAGAAGCCGCCCATCACCCACGACGATGTCAGCAGCATCTTCCTTAACAGGTGGCTGGTGGGGGGGGGACTGGTTGAGAATGTGTTGTGATCAGGCGCTGGAAAGCTGCCAAAAGTTGTGAAACAAGAGAGAAAAAACAGCTGCTGACGACTGTTTATTATGTGTTTTATTAGTGAGACCATCATGTTCCTCCATCAGATCTTCTACCAGGGTCTGAAGGCACGGATAGCCAGCTGGCCCACTCTGGTGCTGGGTAAGAGACACAGAGACAACCACTTACTGTATAACAGATGCAGTCGAACATTATGCTTCTTTTTTGTCTGGATTCCTTTAGAGCAGTACACATGACGCAGTTCTCTTTTAGATATTTAACCTTTTTTCATCAATCCAGTATAATGGAGCATGGCTGGTAGCACTTCAAGTATTCACACATTTCTTAAGAGACCATTTCCTCGTTTCTCACAGGATTCACACAACATAAGTCAGAATTGTTTTATACCTATGAACAACATGTGTTTCATTGTTCAAAATACAATTTAATTATAGCTCAGATTAGTACCTAAACACGTCAACAATTAGAGCTACTGACTCTTTTCATGGAGAATGATCTGATATTTTATGCATTCAAGAAGTGTTCTGTTTCTCTTTGCAGCTGATCTTTTCGACATCTTGCTGCCCATGCTGAACATCTACCAGGAGTTTGTGAGGAACCACCAGTACAGCCTGCAGATCCTGGCCCACTGCAAACAGAACCGAGATTTTGACAAGCTGCTGAAGCAGTACGAGGCCAAGCCCGACTGTGAGGAGAGGACGCTGGAGACCTTCCTCACTTACCCCATGTTTCAGGTAGGAGTTCAGAGCAAGGCTGTGGATATCTG
Source organism: Notothenia coriiceps (assembly GCF_000735185.1). Lineage (NCBI taxonomy): Eukaryota > Metazoa > Chordata > Actinopteri > Perciformes > Nototheniidae > Notothenia > Notothenia coriiceps. The sequence goes on from NW_011352497.1 coordinate 19,480, forward strand.
CAGGATTATTCCACACACAGTTTCATAAAGTATGCTGTGGCACGTGTTTAGTGCATTAGTCCTTACTCCCTTTTGAAAAGAAAGTGCTCGTACAACACTGTGAGTTTACCCAAGTTCCCGTCGAGATTCTTGATAGTGTTGTTGAGTAATCTTATGCTACAACCCACATTTTTCACATTTCTCAATTCCGTCGAAAATTGCACTGGAGCTCCATGTTTTGTCAACGTCAGTGTTTTTGGATATTTCACTTTGGAGTTAGATCTTTATAACAGAGCCTCATTTGGCCTATTTGTTTAATTTTTTTGCTTTGTTGTATACTTATGCTGCTGCTTTTAAGCTCTCAGTCTAAATCATACATGCTCGTTGACAGTTTTTATCATTCTGGTTTGGTCTAAAGAACGACGATTTCTGGAAGATTGCATTTAAGTATAACAAGCACAAATACGCAATAATAATACAAACACACCTTTCCTGACAAACGCCTGACCTCCATGCCCGGTGTCAGCCTCCCAGGCCTCCATTAGGCAATCAGTGTATTATTTGTGTGAAAGTTAATAATTATACCTTTTTTTAAATTTGACCATTGTGAGACGCCATCATGGAAAACGTATCCGTGTTTCTTGATCAAGTAATGAGATGACGAGCAAAGCGTTGTAGCCCTTTTGCACAACAGGGGCTTCATGGCCAACTAATTACCTGTTGAAACCCTTCAGGTGCTTGGGACTGCTTTTTTTAAAGTTTGAAAAAAATCACATGACCTTTCAAAGTTTGAAACATAACATTTTAAAGATATACTCTCTTTCACTCTTTCTCAGATCCCTCGTTACATCCTGACGCTGCACGAGCTACTGGCTCACACCCCCCATGAGCACGTGGAGAGAAACAGTCTGGACTACGCTAAGTCTAAACTGGAGGAACTCTCCAGGTAGATCTACTGACCGTCTGATAACCAAGGAACTCAAAAATACATTAGGATTGAATGGATACAGGAATTACAATCACATTTGTACAGTGATTTTAGGGAAGGATACTCCATTTTCAATACCAAACACACAACTTAAAATGTGAAAAACCTGTTTAATTCTGTTCCTTCAGAATCATGCATGACGAGGTGAGCGAGACGGAGAACATCAGGAAGAACCTGGCTATTGAGCGGATGATTGTAGAGGGCTGTGAAGTGCTCCTGGACACCAGTCAGACATTTGTTAGACAAGGTAAGTAAGACAAAATATGAACAGTGATTTCTTTTTTTTTTTTCTTTCCTGAACTTTATGTCCTGCAAATGCATCAAAGACAAATGATGTATAAAAATAGCTGAGGCTGTCTCATAGTATTTCCGTATTAGGGTTTTGAAGGTTAGACTCTGATAATAAGATCAAGGTTCAAATCAAATTTCATATGTTTTCCTGTGTGATACTGACACTCCACAGGTTCCCTGATCCAGGTGCCGATGAGCGAGAAAGGGAAGATCACGAGAGGCCGTCTGGGCTCTCTGTCTCTGAAGAAAGAAGGAGAGAGACAATGTTTCCTCTTCTCCAAACATCTCATCATCTGTACCCGCGGCTCCGGGGGGAAACTTCACATCACTAAGGTAGGGTCAGATCTAAATCAGCAGGTTCTTACTGATTCTTAAAAATCTAAAACCAATAAACCTTTTCTTAAATGATCCTTTAAAACACATCAAACCTCTCTGAACTTTTAAGAGTCTTCTGTCTATCAGCTGGTAACAGACTGCATGTGACCTTTGAACCCTGTCTCAGAATGGAGTTTCCTCTCTCATAGACTGCACACTGATGGAGGAGCCGGAGGGGACGGATGATGAAAGTAAGTTACCATGAAAACTAAACTTTTGTATATACGTTTAAATGTAATGTAGTAGTTTAAGCATCAACATATGCAGTTTTGTCTTGGCGAGCGTTAGAAAATACAGAAAATGTAACTGCACTATGTAGGCGAAGTATTTCCCTAATGTTACCATGACTCAGATAATATCTTTCTGAGTTATTAGTTTCCTTGAACCCCTTGGATTCAAAGACTGACAATCCTCCCTAATAATCCTGTTAACATGACTCTTCAAAGAGAACTGTAAACTATTTTGTATACAAATATATTGTTCTTTGACTCACAGGCAGCACAAGTTGAACCAAACCAATCACAAAGTTCATTGGTGACCAGTTGAATCGATGTTAGGTGCATGCGATTTCAGGAAACCTCGATAAATCTTTGGGAATAAAAGCAATGTGCTTTCATGCTCCTCTTTCTAAATAAGGGGCTGCAGAAGGAAAACACATTTCTGATGCTGCATTTGGATGAATTTAGGGATACGTATCTCAATAATAAAAACAATCCACATTATTCATGATTCTTACACTTAATTTATGCACTTTTTTTAAATTATTGACCATAAAACTGATCTGGGAATTAGTAGAAAATGTGGGGTTTTTTTTATTACAAAAATCGCTCCCTAGCGCAACATTTTGAGTTTTTTTCTTAACTTCCAGGGTCTTTCAGACATTTAATGGTAAAGGACACATACACATATCATTTAAAATATAATTGTTGCCCTTCCTTTACACTTTGCCCAAAATATATATATTTGTTATCATATTTTGTCATTTCTGTTTTCCCCTCTTTCTTCTTACATGGCATATTTTCACAAATTTTAATTTTTACCTGTCAAAGTGAAATAACGTTTTTGTAATGTGTGCCTTGCAGCCAAAGTGGAGCGGAGTGGTATGGACACAGAGAACCTGGACTTCAAAGTGATGGTGGAGCCCAAAGACGTCCAGCCTTACACCGTCATCCTGGTGGCTTCATCCCGACAGGAGAAGTCAGCGTGGACGAGCGACATCTGCCAGGTACTCCTCCTCCTCCTCCTCCTCCTCCTCCTCCTCCTCCTCCTCCTCCTCACCTGTGGGATTTAGGACTGAATATGTTCCAAACAAACACACAGCATAATAGCAAAGTGCTTGTTTGACTTAAGTATCATGAGACAAGGAAAACTCTATAAGACTGTAGACTGCAAACATCTGACACAACCTCTTTATAGAGATTTCAGGACAGAGTGTAATTATAAGTAAGATTAGAATAAACAACTTTTTAAAGACTTGGTGGAAACCTGTATTGTCCAGAGCTTTGTGAACTCGCTAACAATGTTTCTTTTTTCTCTGTCTGTCTTGCTGCCTCGCAGTGCATTGACAACATCCGCTGCAACGGTCTGATGATGAACGCCTTCGAGGAAAACAGTAAAGTCACCGTGCCTCAGATGATTAAGTAAGAGTCTGACACCTTGCAGAAAATGCACATACATTATACATGCACAAACCGAGAGATTGGCAGGACATAAATACATGACAAATTCATGAAAAATGCACGAACATGTGTGCCCAAACTTATGCAATTTGTACATCTATACGTGAGAACCCCCAGTGACATAACATATTCCCAATGCTTTAGCAGTAAAGAGTACAACTAAGACCCCCATCACCCCAGCCACAAACTGTTCTGTCTGCTGCCGTCTGGCAGGCGGTACTGCAGCATCCGGACTAAAACCACCAGACTCAGGGACAGTTTCATCCCACAGGCAATACGACTGTTGAACACCTGAACTGCTGAAACATCATTATTTATCTATTTACCTAATCATATTTCAATGACTTGCATATAGACTCTTATTTCACTATTTCACTTTTTTAAACTATTTTCTTCTTGTATTTACTATTTAATATTTACTTGCACTATATGTTTTCTGTTTATGTGTGTTTTGTGTTGCGCTGTTTTTTTCATTTTTTCATTTTCATCGACATAACTACACTGTAGCTATGTTCGTTTGACAAATAAAGAACCTTGAACCATGAACTACAGAGATCCTCAACTTGATATGATCCTTAACTCTTTGAATTATGCAATAGAAATGGACCACAAGTGCCTACACTGGTACTTGTTGTGATGTTGCTTCTCAACATCTAGAAACAAATACAAAATATCTCTTCACTCTATACTCTTGAGTTATGTTTATTTTTGTATTATCAGCGTTTGGCGCCAATCCTCTTGCTCGTCCGCACATTGTCACACAGTTTCAAAATGCACGTAATGTTACATAATGTAATGTAAAGTAACATAATGTAATGTACTTTAACAATGTTAAGTGTACAACCGAATGTAATGAGGCTAAAGATAAAAGCCTTAGCTCATATTTGCAAAAATAACAAGTGGTGTAAGTTTTGTGTTTTAAAAAAATATATTATTTAAACAGGATCATGCAAACAATTCCTTAAAGGAGGTCAATTTCACAGACATTTAAAACACACTATTTATGTTTACAAGAGCACAGACACACACACACACACACACACACACACACACACACACACACACACACACACACACACACACACACACACACACACACACACACACACACACACATACTGAGTCAGTTTTGAGCCAGATTAAAGTAAACATGTTCAAATAAGTATTTTCTTGTAATAGCATAGATTTGAAAATAGCCCTCAATGTTGTAAGTAGGCAATATAAGTGTTCTTTTCTAGTGGGGGAATCCAACCCAAAGCAATGTTAATGCTCTCCCCACTGACCCACATGTGACCAGAAAAGTGTACAAACTGGAGTTGGGCTGCATAAGTACTCGAAGCTAAATCCCTGTGAGTCACATTCCTAACCTCAGTTTAAATCCTAACGCAGGTCGGACACCAGCTTGTACTGCGACGATGTGGATATTCGCTTCAGCAAGATGATGAACTCCTGCAAGGTGCTGCAGATCCGCTATGCCAGCGTGGAGCGATTGTTGGAGAGGCTCACCGACCTGCGCTTCCTCTCCATCGACTTCCTGAACACCTTCCTCCACTCGTACCGCGTCTTCACCAGCGCTGACGTGGTGCTGGAGAAGCTCATCACCATCTACAAGAAGCCCATCAGCGCCATCCCCGCGCGGTGAGTGATCCCCCGAGAGGGATGACTTCAAGAGGTTTAATTAGGGATTCTATGAACACACTCCTCTGAACTAATCCATAGTTAAATTGCAGGCTAACAGAACAAGTTGAAGATGGCCCCTATGCAGTTGTAACCAAACATGTTATTGCTTGTTCTGCTTACTCATTGTGTAGTCATTTAAATTGTAGTCATTATTACACTTAGAGGACATGTCTTTAGCTCCTATTAGTATGCATGATTTGAAATGTGTGAATCTTGGGAAAGCCTTAAGCTCTAGCTCATCAAAATGCCCTCAACTTTACCTTTGACACTGCTACCAAGCAAGGTTATATATCGAATAGCAGCATTCATCAGGTATTAAAAAGTTCTGCAATCCAAACCAAGATGCGTGACTTTTTGAGCCACGCTAGTTGCTTTGTAAGTTGGTCCACCGCCTTGATCCAGAATACAAATATGTTTTTAGGTTTTTGTTAAAAGTCTGACACTGTAGACCTCTCCTCAGACAAAGTTTGGAAAACATGCCCTGTTATCCCTTTTCACATGGCTGTAACTTGGTATCTTTGACCTGTAACAGTAAACCAGCTAGCTGAGCTGCAGGGTTGAATAAATATAACTGAACCCACATGATTTGATATATAAAAGTTGCCGCAGAAGCTTATTTGTGTAGCAAATTTCCACAACTAGTAATGTGCTGATGTGAAAGATTTGAAATGAAAGACAACTTCAACCAATCACATCAATGTGTCCTTACCAGCAGAAAAGAAATACATTTATCTACATGGCCCACCTCGCAAGGTTTGCAACTGTGATTAAGCTACTTTGAGTCTCTGTTCATTACGTTTTTTAAACAAAAAACAAGTTGGCGTAAAATAAGTTGTTACATCAAACTCCTCAGAGCAATGCACTGCGTGGCCAATCCATGCAGCTTGTGACAACTGAAAAAAGTTTGAATTTTCCACATATCTTCCTCCGGAGGATGCAGCAACAGCTCTGTAATGGTGCAGTGAAAAGGTGGGACTCCCCCGGTGTCTGGGTTTGTCTTTGCTCTCACGTGGACTGTCTGTAAGCAGCCCATCATACGCTGTCCAGGTGAGAAGGGACTGGAGGAGAGGCAGCGAGAGGTCACACCAGCAGATCCACTCCTCTGTCTTCTGTCCACCATCACAGTTAATTGGGTCCTGCGTCCACCCACCTCTCCCTCACCCCCCCTTCCTCATCTCCCTCCTTCTCCTTCCTCTCTTTTACCCTTTTCCGTTCTCTCACTTTTCTTTTTCTTTCCACGAGTCTGACCATTCTTCTCTCTGCTGCGCTGTCACCATGGCAACCCTTCACTCTGCTGCAGGACCCCACCCTCTCCCTCTCTCCTCGTCTTTCTCCTGCCTCCCTCCCTCTCTCCCTTTCTCCCATCATCTGCAGCGACTCTACGGTATTAAATATTGATGGTGGTGTTTTGCACCCAGACCCTGCTCTCCTCTCCTCTTCTTCTCCCTTCTTTTTGTGTCTCCCCCTGGTTCATTTCCTCCTCTGTTTCACTTGTGTCCTCTCTTGACTCTCCACTTTTTGCTTTTTGCCTCTCCTTTCCTCTATCCTCCCAGCCTCTTTCATTCCCATCGTTCCCATTCTCAACTCCCTTCTTAAACTGTTTTGCAAATGTAGGCGAGGAGACACAACATGGCTGCAGCTAACACCACACAGGGCTGGAGGCTTCCCATTCGCCCACTCTCAGCAAGCAGCCTTCGCTCTGGTGGAATCCATATCCACTATGTTGCTCCTCTCTCGCCCCCTCCCTCGCAGTGTATCTGTTTTTTTTGCAATGCACCTCTCTTTCTTTCTCCCACTTTCACTCTCTCTCTTTCTCTCTCACCCCTTTTCTCTCTGCCTCTCTCTCCCCATGTCTCTGTGGGCCTCCCCTGGGCTGGTTGCTGTTGGCAGCACCCGTGCCTCCCACACTGTCACTTGACATGCTATTTATAGGCCTTCAGAGGGGGTGGCTCTCAGTGCAAGGAGGATGCTGTCTTAAACAATGTAGCTTAAATAAAAGAGGCAGGAGCTCCCGAAGAGCCCTGTGGTTAATGTGCTGCCTTCTCTGCTCCTGTGTACCGACACCAAATGCACCATGCACCCCCGTTATCAACCTTTATCCCCTGTGCTTTCTCCTATCCAGGTCACTGGGAATAATTACCCATAATCCCAAAAGTGATGTAGTGAAAGATACTCATGCGTCTGTATTTCCCTTCTCTTTCATTCTCTCAGTTCTTTGGAGCTTTTCTTTGCCAGCAGCCAGAGCAACAAACTCCTGTACGGCGAGCCACCCACGTCGCCGCGTGCCAGCCGCAAGTTCTCCTCCCCTCCCCCCCTCGCCATCACCAAGACGTCCTCGCCAAACCGCCGACGCAAGCTTTCGCTCAACATCCCCATCATCACGGGGGGCAAAGCCCTGGACCTGGCTGCTCTCAACTGTTCTCCCAATGGCTATGCAAGCATGCACTCCACCATGTCACCTTTCAGCAAGACCACCCTTGACATCAACAAGCTTTACGTGTCCAGCACCAAGGCCAGCAAAATCCCCGATGAGGGAGAGACCAAAGCTGAAGGCAAGGCTGAGGAGACCGTCCTCAACAAGCAAGGTCAGAATTACAGTCCATGTGTGTATTGTGGTAGCATTTCTACAAACTAATTTTCATGATAATATCTTGTAAGTCTCTTCCAGTCATACAAGAGCAACTTTACCAACTCTCCCTTTAAGGTTAACGTTAATAATATATATTCCGAATATAAAAGTGGTCTTAAGTCAAAAGTAATCACCTTTTTTAAGCAGTATCTTTGAGATTGAAAAGGCAAAAGGCAGCAGTACATATAAGTGGGCATATATTGAAATGTAATAATGCCAATGATATTAAAACTGCCATAATCATTGACTGTAAAGATATTGAAAATGCGCTCTACTTTCAGACTTCATGAGCCTGGAAGCTTTCATTTCTGTCTAATCTCCCAGAAAGCCCAACTTTTCTTCTTCTCTGCTGCCTTTTTTAAATTCTTGATTGTCAAACTACTTGTCTTTGTGCAGATCTGTCTGAGAGAGAGGAATGTAATGAGGACCCAAGTCAGAGTGAGGAAACAGAGGCGGAGATGTCTCCTCCCAAATCACCATCGACACCCAAGAATGTCAAGTCAAAAAACTCTGGTGCAGTAAGACTTTAATTTCCCACCGTTGTGTTGTGACCGTTGTTTTCTGTTTAGGGAGCTCTAAACCCAAGACTCTTTACGGACGTCTTGTGATACACTTTTGAATCCCAACCCAACAGTTAAAAAACAAATGTGTTGGCAAGAATCATAAGTAACTTGGCAAGAATAAAAGAGCTGGCAAACGACAAGCGCTTAGTGCTGTTGACAAAGAGTACTTGCCAGTGGAGTGTCTTGGCGGATGATAATATGACAAAATAAAATGAATAATAATAGATCATGTCAATAACAAGAACCATTAGTAACATGAAGCACATTTAACAGGCAGGCTTTTATTATGTTACATTCTCTACGGGCACTTGAATGAAGAATTTCAACTGCAAGATTACTTGATTTAACCAGATAATGGGCAGCAGTAAAATGAGCAGTTAAACCGAAAATCATTTAATAAAGCGCTATTTGAAATACACCAACAAGAGCTGTGGCAGAAGACACACCAATTGGCATTTATTTGCAAGTTAGGCAGGGTTTTTCCTCACTGTTTACAAAATGGCAGTGTCTTTGCCACAACACAATAAAGCAATAGTTTGACTTGTGCCAACTTTTGGTTAGCTTAGCTTAGCATAAAAGCTGGAAACGGGGTGAAACAGCTTGCATGACACTGTAAAAAGTTAATAAAATCCACCTACCGGTATATCTAAAGCTTACAGATCTACCGTTACCAATAAAACCAAAACCTTTAGTTAATAAATGAATACATTTTGCCACAGTTGGACATTGGCAAGCTAGCTGATGTCCCATGTTGCTTGTCTTTGTGCTAAGATAAGCTTACCGGCTCCTGGGGCATTTACTGTAGACATAATAAAAAATTAAACTTTAGCATTTCTTTGGGTCACAAACCTTACTATCGGCCAATGTTGACAAGGTACATTTAATATTTTGAATTTATCTCAAAGATGTCAACAAAGCAGAGGAAACTGGCAGCTGTCTCAGAATAGTAAATTCTAGGTCACGTTTTCAGTCGGTGTCATAACATACAGTAAGGGGATTTCTACCATACATTTTTAGCATCCAGCATATTCAGTGTGTGCATGTGAGAAGTGTAAAGAGCTTGAGATAAGGAGAGTAAATCATAGAGTTAAATAAAGCCTGCTGCAGTTGACTGTATAGCAAACTTTTTTTTCAGAAATGACAAGCGTAACTACAGCCAAATAAGGTCTTCTTGATAAAAACCACCCACAGCTTCGTGGCCCTCCCCGTACCGCACAGAGAGGGAGCATCCACCCCGTAGGTAGTCAGGCACAATTCATCCCCAGTGTGTTCTCTTCCCACGGTTCTCGATACAAGGGAAGCCAGTGCCTTGTGTGAGTAGGTGGAAGGAAACCTTGTACCTTAGCAACGATGTGCATGTTCTTCTATACCGCCCCCGGCTTAACGGAGGAAGGCAGGGAGGAAGGGAGGGAGTGAAGGAGGGAGGCAGACACGGTGTACACAGCACCACTGCCACGAGCTGCAGGACACTCTGTCTGTTTTAGCTCTCTGTTGCCCTCCGCTGGGCAACAACTGAGTTTGATTATACACAAATAGTATATCCAGTGCAAGGAATTGTACCACCTTTAATCACTTAACCTTTTATCCACCCTTCATTTCCATTTCAGCCTAATCCTGTCAGAGGCTTAGTAATGTAACTGAAAGGGTTTTAATATTGGTATTTTTGCAGAAAAAATTAATTGTTCCTGCAAGTATCCTTTTTACCTTTTGATGATAACACTCAAGAGTAATAATAATAATAATAATAATACATGACACTTATATAGCGCTTTTCTAAAAACTCAAAGACGCTTTGACAGAGAATAAAACACAAAACGAAGAAAAAATACATAGAGACAAACAAAAACAGAAAAGAGGGGGCGGGATGGTTAGTGGTTGAATGCAGTGTTGAACAGATGGGTAGCAAGGTCTCTTATTTTATATTCTAAAGTATCTCTGTTTTGTTTCCCTTTTTGTAGAGTTTTCCCTGTTTTCCTTCAACAATGGCATGGTGGTGTCATCTTGCCGGGAGCTGGACAATAACCGCAGTGCCCTTTCTGCCGCCTCGGCCTTCGCTATCGCCACCGCTGGTGCCAACGAGGGCACGCCAACCAAGGAGAAGTACCGTCGGATGTCGCTCGCCAGCACAGGTCAGTCATATGAGAGGATGCTACTTCTGTTGACCAATAAAAACGGTTGTTGAGGACTAATTTGATGCAGAAATAGTCCCTCGAGTCCATTATACCACCACAAAAAACGACTTGGTTATATAACAGATGAATTTAAAAACAGTTCATTTCTGAGTGGATTATTTAGCCATTACAGAAACAATTTAGCTGTGTTATAATGAATGATGACCACTAGGGGGCGTCCAAACAAATACAAAATCAAAAGTTTCCTGTTCATTTTATGCCACCATTTAAACAGGATATACATTTTCAATTGAACGGTCTTTAAATTTGGTCTTGTATTAAAAAAAAACGTTTTTTTGTAAGTCAATGTGTGTCCTCTCTTTCTGTGAATTAGCTGTAGGTGATTGTTTTACCATTAGGAAAACACAGCCTAGTTTAAAGGTGGGGTAGGTAATTTTGGAGAAACCAGCTCGAGTGCGCTAGATTTTGAAAGTACACAGCCGGAACAAATCTGCCACTTCCTTACAGAGCCCCTCCTCCAACACACACGAACGCGCACATGACCAATGAGGGCACGAGATAAGTTTGTGCACAGATGGAAGGCTGACAGGCAGGTAGGCCATCCAGTTACTTTAGCCGGCTCAGATGATTGGTCGTGCTTTTTACAGCGCTGTAAAAAGCACGACCAATCATCTGAGCCGGCTAAAGTAACTGGATGGCCTACCTGCCTGTCAGCCTTCCATCTGTGCACAAACTTATCTCGTGCCCTNTTGGGCTCATTACTACTGTCAATTTACCTTTTATATACTTTTATTTAGTTTATTCATGTTGAATTGTGTTGTATTGTAACTACAATCCCATTATTCTAAAATTCTCATTGCGAATGTAGAGTTATAATATGTTCTTTGCCAATGTCTTTGTAATTGTTGTGCATATAACTTAAATGTGATCCATAGGAGGGGTGGGGGTGTGCGATCCTCTTCATGCTGAAGTTTTGTGTGGTCGATTCTGAGAGATGCGTCATGGCTCTCCTCTGTCAAACTAAAGTAATAATAATTACAGCAAAAACTTAAATTAGAGTCCAAAGATGTCAAACATATCGGGGAATCAACAGAGATGCAAGCTGAACACTCTTAAAATGCATTCTAACTCAAATATTATAAATGTGATCAATATAACTTAGCAGACATTATTATTCTTCCTCAAAGACAATCACTAGTATTCAAAGATATACATGAAACCACTTTACTAGCATTACATTGACAAAGTTTTAATACATTTGCTGATTTTAGAAATCGATTAAACTCGAGCTGGCCACAATATGGAGTTCTGAAAGGTACTAACTAAAATAGACTATTAGCCAAATAAAAATATATTGAAATTGACATCAAATAATGTCTCCGAACACACAATCAAAACCTGAAAAAGAATAAAATACACAATGAAAAGATACAGACAAAATGAACCTCACCTTTGGTTGATAATCAATCTTGTAAGCCGTTTGCTGAAATTGCCGTATTTCTCTGATAATGTGAGATATCTGGAGACAATGAAATAAAACAATATGAGACAGATCAAATATAAAGTGCGTGTCATTGTGTGTCCTTCAGCACATTGGTGTTCCTTACCATTCTCATCTTGGAGAAGTTAACCAGGCTGTCCTCGGTGTAGTTGGGGGTTCCCTCCTCGATAAAGGCCAGGTCGGTCAGGTACATTCCCAGGTAGGGAACACAGGGAGGGTCGCAGCTGAGGACAAGGACAGGGCAGATAAAGCGATAAAGTACACAAAGGCTAAGAGGAATAAAACTGTGAGCAATTAAAAGCTTTACTTCTTCAGAGCTTCTCTCAGGTTTTTGAATCGTCCCTCTGATGACACCAACTTCTGTAACTTGTCGATCACGGTCTTCGTCTAGAAAATGAAAGAAAAACTCTTGTAACCAGGAGTCAAAAAGTATTTGAAATCTTCCTAAACGTGTATTCATGTTTTAAGAACTAAGGACAATGCTATTCGCCTCTCTGTGAGTGTAGAGGCTAAGCCAACGCTTTAAGCCTCTGAGGATCCGCTTGGTGGGTGTAATTGAATAAAGGTCAGAAACAAAGTTTCCAGTTTGAAACAGTCCATTTATTTCCATTTTACTGGTTTCCATTTGACTTGCTTCTTTCCATATTCACCACACGATATTACCGTTTACACAATACCTTTGCTTTGCTTGTAATCCCGTGTTTGTGTGCGTGTATTCTCCGTGTGTGTTCTCAGTGTGTGTGCGTTCTCCGTGTGTGTGTGTGTGTTTGTATGTGTTCTAAAACTGTATGGCCTTCCGGCAGAACCTCTCACCACCAAACATAGGTTCCTACCTTTATACCCACAGATGTTAATTGGCTCCTACAATGAGCATGTTGTCTTCAATTCATTTAGTTTCACCTGCAATATGCCCTGCTTTATTTTTGCAATTACACTAATTCAAATTATTTTCGAGACTTGGATAATTCGGTGGATACAATTCAAAGTGTGCATACTAAATATTAAACCAAAGCAGGGGTATTTTAGTGTAGTTTATCTTAGCTCAGCTATGCTCAGTTAAGCTAAGTTCACTGCCCCCTATTGATCCTCTAATTAAACACTAAGCAAAATAAGCAAAAATATATCCCGAATTGGCAAACTATTATTATTGTTTCATTTTTCAGGTTCAACATTTATGGTATTACACCATTCACATTATTTTCAAGAGTTGGATAATTGGATGGATACAAATGTAAGTGTGCATACTAAATAGGAAACCGAAGCCAGGGGTAGGTTAGCTTAGCTTATTTTAGCTGAGTTTAGCGGTATTGATCCTTTAATTTAACACTAGGCAAAATAGCAAATAGGCAAAAATGTTATGCCGAATTGACAAACTATTATTATAGGCCCAGCTGAACTTTAGTGATAAAACGAGCAAACCTGAAAATAGTTCACCCAGTTTAGCTCACTACAGGAAGTTATTTTAAGAAATGTTTTATACCTGCTTGGAGACTTTGAGCCAGGTCTTCTTGAGGCGGAAGACGGAGCTGCGGTTCAGGGAGGATGTGATCTCCAGCATGGCGTTGTAGTTGTGGAGGCAGCGACAGATGTCTGCCACTGCGACCCATTTCTCGATCACCGACACTCTCAGGTTGACATCGTCCCACTGCAGGATCTCTGTCGCGATCTTGTTGCTGATCTGACAAAATAAGAGAAGTACATAGTGATAAAAATGTCTCTCTGTCTGTCTAGAATACACATTATAGAAATGTTTAAAAACACATACATCATTGAAATGCTTGGTAGTTTTCATAATGTAGGGAGTTCTCTCGTTCTTGTCGTTCTTCATCCAGCCTTGACCAAAGAACTCCCTGAAGAAATAAAAATATTTTTAAATAATCAACAAATAAAAACATACCAACATTCACTGTGTGTGTTTCCCACCTCCCAATCAGCCTTTTTCCTTTTTAGCGTATAGTGCTTGTGTTCATGGCTTTGCATGCTTGCGTGTGTGTACTCACTCGTATGGGATGACCTTGAAGACCAGGTGGTCCAGCAGTGTGAGTTGCTCAGCTATCTCCAGGGCCGAGTGGCTCTCAAAAGGCTCAGTTTTACAGTCCTCCTGTGCCTGAGACACAGACACAAACACACAAAGGGAAGATGAGTGTCACAGCTAAAGCTCAAAGCATCTCTACAGGACGCTAGTAATTTAAAAAGTAAAAAGTTGTTTTTATACCAGAACATTTTTTTCTCTCTCTCACCATCTGTGTGATCTCTTCCAGTGTGACCAGGTTATCTCCTGGATCCTCCTGAGTGAGAGTCCTACATACAAAAAGAGAAACGGCCATTATTGATAGTTGCCATTGACTTCTTGTGTATGTCCCATCAGGACTCAGATAGGGCCTGACCTATAATCTACTGTCTTCATTTCATGGTATCAGAAATATGCAGAAAACCAAAATGTGTCATTTATAATTGGATGTGCGGTCACAGATAACACCAGAAAACTCACCTGATGATGTTGGCAGCTGCCTTTCTTTCCTGTGTGAGGAGCTCTGGGTCGTGGATCACCTCCTCCAGGAAGCTGATTACCCGCGTCTTCAGCTCCGTGTTCAGCTCAAAGTCCTGAGAACCACCAAAGACACAAAGATTATTAAAGAACAGTGTGAGAAGAAGTACTCATATCTTTAACTCAAGTAAAAATAGCAATAGAAATGCGTTGTTACAATTAAAAGTCCTGTTTAGAAGAGCTTAGTTGTGTAAAACAGATCAACATCACATACTTAACTTAACTGGTGATGCAATGATGTTAGCATTTCTAAATTTGCAGAAGGTAAAGGTAGGCCTAAACTTAGCCTTTGATTAACTGCTGGGTAGAATAATTAATAATATGTCGTAGTATTTCATAACTTATTTTGTATTGATAATATGAATCTGCAAAGTAACTATAGGATTAAATTGAAATATTGAAGTAAAGTTACCCAAAATAAAAAATAATTACAGTACCTAAATGTATTTAGTGTTACTAGTATTCAAGAGTAGTTTTTCCTTCTACAAAGTCCTATAGATGGCTACAAAGAAAAACTCAAATGAAAGATGGAAAGGTGAACTGCACCTGCGAGTGTTTTGAGACCCAGTGACGCAGAACGTTCAGCACTCTGTTAGTGGCCGCTCTCCTGATAACAAACTCTTTGTCTCCATTCCTCTGGTCTGTAGGAAAACCTGGAAGCAGAAAGTTAAATTGTTCATATACTAAATTCCCACTACACAGAATAATCAGCTGTGTGATATACTCCAATTAATTTTGCCTTTAAGGTTTTAAGGTTATTTTTCTTCCAGATACAGAAAATCCAGTTTATTTGAATATTGTAACTGGTCAAAGATTATTCGAACATAAAGGATGCATCTATATAAATGCAATAGACAGAGTCATACTTGTATTCCTTTCATTTCCCCAGACTTAATTCATGTAAAGCAGGGTTCTTCAATGGTACAGTACTATACTGTGATACTGGTCCATTATGAAAACTTGACATTAAACTGACATACAGGACTTTTAAACGTGGGGTAGGTAAGTTTGAGAAACCGGCTCGAGATACACTTTTTGCTATATTCCATGGAATGCTCTTAACATCCTGATAGCAATGAATATCTGAAGTGCTTTGACTGAAAACCATAAA
>NW_011352497.1:34985-39764 GCF_000735185.1 Notothenia coriiceps
TTCAGCTTGCATCTCTGTTGATTCCCCGATATGTTTGACATCTTTGGACTCTAATTTAAGTTTTTGCTGTAATTATTATTACTTTAGGTTGCGAAGTACCTGCTGGACAGCAGTACGACACTGGATGAGGAGAGCCTGTATGACGCATCTCTGAGAATCGAGCCCAAAACTTCAGCATGAAGAGGATCGCACACCCCCACCCCTCCTATGGATCACATTTAAGTTATATGCACAACAATTACAAAGACATTGGCAAAGAACATCATATTAGAACTCTACATTCGCAATGAGAATGTTAGAATAATGGGATTGTAAGATGTATAATAAGTCGCAGAAGTTACAATACAACACAATTCAACTGAATAAACTAAATAAAAGTATATAAAAGGTAAATTGACAGTAGTAATGAGCTCAAGAGTTCAAAAAGGCTGTTGGATGAAACTGATCCTTATCTTCAGGGTGGGGGACTGGGTGGGTTGGGGTCTCTGATAATCCTGTTGGCCTTCTTCCTGCCCCGCTCGGTGTGGACTTCCTCCATGGGTGGCATCTATATCCTGGTGATGTGCTGAGCAGTTTTCATCACCCTCTTTGATGCTTTACAGATAAAGGCAGTACCAGGCGGTGATGCAGCCAGTGTAGTGAAGTGTACAGGAACAATATATCATAATGTACATAAACTATTATTTGTATTAGACACAGTAGGCTGTGCCCTTCTAGTATGTGCTCCCCAATGGACTTGTTGTGTATAATCGTTATTAGAGACTGAGTAGAAGCCCAGAGAGGTTTTATTTATAGTTACAGAGTATTTATGTTATTTCTTGTCTTGAAAACCATTTTATGATACATTAATTTTCAACCACAGAATAAACAGATGAGAGTAAATACAGAAAATATATTTAGTCATATCCTATTGTCTCGTTTCTGAGAGATGATGGTCACATTTGACACATGATGATAAACTCCTACTTTTGCTCAGGTGTCAAAGTCAAAGAGAGAAACATAAGTGCAGTTGTCTTTAAACAAGTCCCCATACAAACATATTGCTTTTCCTCAAGTGCCATTTTAATAATAATACAAATATCTGCCAATCCACTAGCTACATTACAATTACATCAAAGTTGTGTAATCCTTACGATTTCAGTCCTGGGCGATTTGAAACTGAGATGACTGACTGCGCCACCAAACCAGAAAACTATCTTATTACTGAATGTAAATCCAGTAAGTGCCATGTCAATTTCAGAAAGAATGATAATCATAAATATTATACACATCTGGATTGATAAAAAAAGAAACCTAAGGATTCCAATTTTAAAGACTTGAAATAACGACGCTTTAAGAACTTTTCCTCTGAGACAAATAAAGGGGGACTGCTGTGGTGGCGGAAGTTGACTCGTGTGATTTGATATTTTATGTAGCCACAGAAAGATAAAGACAAGAGATTTTTAAGTCAGACTGCGACAAGAATACCTGCTAATTTCTGATTGAGCTGGAACATGTTTTCAGTGTGGAGAGATGGGTTTTTATGCTTTGCTTATTATCACCTTATTCCCCTGGTGGGCAACATGATGTATATAGAGCATAAGCACCGGGCAGAGTATGTAGCAGATGTAATATTGAGCCACTTCAGGAAGTTAAATTCCCAGCTTCTACACTCAGACCGTAGTGTTTACAGTTAATCCTCTTTGGCCAGTGCATTATAGTTTTGCCTTAATCATGAAATAGATTATATACACAAAAGTATGTAAACTATTTTGTTCTCCAATTTTCCAATGAAGCAGAAATATTTGCTGTGTACAATATTGTGTACAGGCAGTCTGATGCATTTCCTAACGTGCAATGTGTTAAAAAAAACATATCCCTCGAAATGTGTTATCCTTATGATTGTTCAACTCTGTAATAACTTTCCTGTGTATGATACTTTAAAGCAAATGTTGAAAACAACTTATAAGTGTAACACATTCTGTATCCTGTCTATGTGTTAGCAGGAACTATAGTTATATTGTGCTTATTCTCGGAATATTTATAGGTATTTTTTACAGGCTTTGTATAGAAAAACACCTAAAGCTTAAGTGGCAGGCATGTACCACTTTTACGTGTTCAAATCAAATCTATATCTAGGACAGTTTGTGTACTGTATTGAAACCCCACCCTTGCACATGAATCTTTACCCTCTAACAGGCACATCCAATGTTTGCAGTGAGCAATACCCAGTGGTATGAGAATTATCTTTCAGTCTATTTCAACAGCTTGAGTAGTATTTCCAGTTTTGTATAAAAGTGTATTCTTTCCTGATTACCTCTTGTTAATAAATCTATTCTTTCTCAGGGGGAGAAGTGTCTCAAAGGCTGCCAAGTTTGTTTTACACTGTGAACTGAGCAGTGGTGGAAAGTAACTAGGAATTTACTAAAGTACTGTACACATTTGAGGCACTTGTACTTTACCCGGGTATTTTTTTATTTATACTGCTTAATACTTTGGCTCTACTGCATTTTGGAAGCTAATTTTGTCAATTTTACTTAACTAGCCTACAATTATTTCACAGATGACATTTAATAATTACCTTATACATTCAGATTTTGACAATACAATACAAAGAACTTGTAAAATATTATTATTTATTATAGATTAAACTATCCAAAATTATGTTTCAGCAGCAAAGCACTTTGAGCTTCTTAAATGTCAAGATTTGCTGCTTTTGCTTTAAAATATTTCAATTTCAATCTATTGTTTTTTTTCCTGCAATGAGTAGGCTACTTTTACTTTTAGTACATTATCCTAATCGTACTTGAATTATTTTACTTAAGTGCCATTCTCGATGAAGTACGTTAACTTAAAATTGAGTAGGCCTACAGTAATAGTAGTAGTATCTGAATACTTTTTCCAGCACGTTGTGTTTGCAGCTTTACAGGGGGGAGTCAAAGGAAGGGGGTGTTACACTGAAATGAAGCCGACTCATGTGACGCTTTCTCCCACAGCTCTTTGGAGTAAACAGGGGGAAGTATGGTGCTCTGTGTTGTTTGGTTTATAACAACCTTTTTAAGTTGTTTTAAACTTAAAAAGTTAACCGCAGGTAAGTTAACTGTTATGAAGTGTTACGTGTTTTACTATTCGTGTGTGTTGTTGCAGAACTGTTGGTGGTTTTCGCATACAGTAGCAGCCTATCGTTGAGACTAAAGAGAACTAAACAAGTGTTGAGACCAGTGCCCTGTACTACGAAGCCAGTTCAACAGACCCCTGGATATGTTTGAGTTATCTGGCTTAAATAACCCTAACGCGATCTCGCTAAGCGGTCCTACGACGCTGGTTGTGACTGTCACTACCCGATCTGCAGCCCTGCCCTAACTGCAGTGCGCATGTGCGAGATGTTTCCGCCATATTTGACAACTACATACGGCAACCCAAGAAGGACATTTGACACAGTGGCTTTTGGCAAAGCACAAAAATAAAACTCGAGAGAGATGAGTTATTGTTATTACAAGGGGTGCACCGAATGGGAAATTCTTGGCCGAAACCGATACCGAAAATAGGAAACAGTTGGCCGAAAACCGAATGCCGAAAGGCCGAAAATGATTAATAGAAATATATATAATGTATACATCTTTTACCAATGTTGTTCAGCTGCCTGATTATGGAAAAAGACATGATTATGGCAAAACTTAACTTAAATAATAATCACTATTATGGGTCCATAGAACATTTATTCAGCACTTTTGAATGCAAACAGTACATTAATTCCAAGTCAAGTGCATTTTCTTTTCTCTGTAGGATAACTACAACAAAGTGCACGTGTTGTTGTGATGACGTAATCAAAACGCGGCGACAAACACGGCGCGCGACCATGCTCGCGGCTGGCTCACAGCCAACATGTCTGGCGCTTGGAGATATCTAAAAATATCAGAGAAAGAGGCGCGGATTGCGATTTGTAAAACGTGTTCAGCTGACATTTCTCGAGGGGGTGTAACTGCAAAGACTTTCACCACTTCGGGATTACTCCACCACTTGAAATCAAAACACCCGGACAAATATGCGGAGTAAGATCAAATCACAAGCACTGACAGCGAGAGACTGTTCAGCGCTGCCTCTCATGTGCTTGATGAGAAGAGGAACAGACTTATGGCTGATAAAGCAGAGAAGCTACTGTTCATTAAAAAGAACCTCCCACTTTTCCTTAATAAGTAGACAAGGCTGGCTTATCATAAGCTTATCTAGTTCTACATGTCTACTCTATACCCACTTTCCTGAACAATTTTCATTGTGAGTTATAATTCACCATCTCAGGTTATCATTAGGGGGAATGACAGCAGCACAGTGTTCAATATATTGTACTTTCGGTATCTAAATGATACATGTTGTTTACATTGCTCATGAGGACAGACCACCTTATTTGCAGATTCTTGAAATTGTAATTTAATTTGTAATTGATTGTGGATTTTGTATCCAGTTTTCACTTTATGTATCTTTATACAATGTTTACTACTTTGCTTATGAGGACAGACAGCCTTATTTGCAGATTCTTCAAATTCAATTGTAATTTCATTTGTAAATAGTTACAATCATGTGGATTTATCCAGTTTGCACATTTGTTGTTGTTGAAGGCCTGGCTGTTAGAGTCTTTATTTACACTATTTTGTTGTAGGCCTACTGGCCTAGGTGTTTATTTTAAAGCACCTTGGCTTTGTTCTGAATGCACTTTGTTTTAGTTATCCTGCAGAGAAAATAAAATGCACTTGACTTGGAATTAATGTACTGTATGCATTCAAAAGTAGCTGAATAAATAGT
>NW_011352498.1:0-4751 GCF_000735185.1 Notothenia coriiceps
CCAGCTAAAATCTTGCCTAGGGCTGCAAATTGGTCAAAACCGGCCCTGATGTCATCCCCACAGCACCCCCCATTTGAAACATGTTCCCACGGCTATGATCGTGTTACTGCTGTAGATGTGTTTCCGAGCCGCTCCGATTACAACGAGAGTTACAACGAGAACGTGACGTCATATTTACACAAGACGGATCCTTTCTAGCCATAACCCGAGGGAACCGGTCAATGTGTATTAAAGTTTAAATCTTCCGGACAAAATTATAAAAACTCCGGTCAAAGGTCTTCTTTGTTATTTATTGATCTTTAAAACAAATGAATAACGAATCTATATAATATAATAATAAAATACATCTCTTTTTCCTCCCTCTCTTCGGACAGCGTCAGTGTCTGTCTCATGCAGCAGCTGGTCCAGTAATGAGTGACCCGGCCAACAGTAAAAAATAAACATATTTATAACTAGTTTACGGAGTTTGAGAGGTAATTAAAATAGCTAAGGGTGATGATCTGACTTGAAGTGTGTGTTTTGCTCCGTTCACCGCTGCCATCACAGCGGGAGGAGCTGCAGGTGAGCAGAGCTGTGTGTCTCCGTCCTGTCAGATTAGACTTCACTCCCGTTTATGTCCATATCGAGAGAAAGATAAATAATCTGAATTCAGTTTGCAGTTTACTTTGACGCGGGGGTGAGCAGCAGAGGTGGGGAGAGGCGGGGCTATTGCGTCATTATTATCAGAAAATGATCGTATAGGGCGCACACACGGAGCCGTTGGACCCCCCAGAGCGTTGCGTATGCCGTTCGATCCACCTTGGGACCCGTTATCGTTTCCACAGCTGTTTACTGTCTTATTCGGTCGTCCTCGTGTGTCCGAACGGTCTATATGACACTAAACAGTAACGCAAACGACCGTTTTCGTCCTCGTGGGGCCGGGGCCTAAGTATTGTACCACTTTTCGTTCTACGTCACTTAAGTAGGCAATAATTATAGTGCTCCAAACCATGAGCTTTTAAACCTTACCAATTTCTTTTTTTGCTCTAACCTAACTAAGCAGTTGTGTTTTCAATGTTAAATAGAACAGTCATGTGATTAACGGTCACATGTTTAATCTAGCCTACTATTGTGGGACCCTTTTGCAATGTTATAAAGAAAGCCATGTACCACATTTGATGACAATTCATTCAATAGGTGTCCATATATTTCCAGGACCACAAAGGCCTATGTATTGGCGATCAGTAATCAATTAATTATTTTTTGAGTCTCGACCAACTGACAGACTGACATTTTTATCCCTTTAGCCATGCCTCTAGTATGAATAAATAAAGTGGAGACATACAGATGATAGAGAGCCATACCCTGTATCTTGGGATAATTCATTAGGTAGAGGAAGGCAGTCAGCAGGGTGTTGGCAGTCGTGTCTGTCCCAGCAAAGTGCAGATCCAAAATAAATGCACAAAGCTGGTCCTCAGAAAATGACGAGCCATCGTCTCCTCTCTATGCAGGTTGACAAGAGAAAGAAAGAGTGAGTAGATATTGTTCATTTTGTCACCTCCTCAAAGCTCAAATGTCTTGGTGGTCAACAACATGTCAGTTTATACCAGGTGTTCAGGACAGAATTCTTCCAATGAACAGAAAAGAACCACACACCTTATCCAGTTCATCCAGGTAAGCGTCTATGAAATGCCGCGGTTTACCAGGAATTCTGGTCTTTTTGTTCTCAGCCACCATCACCAAACGTCTCTCATGTGCGACCTGATAAACAAAATAGTTGAGGTGGAATAACCAAGTTCACCAAGTTTTAGAACAAAAAAAAGAAGATAATTAAAGGTTTATTAAGGGCATATAAATGTTCAAGTTGAAAACAAAACAATGTTCTGAATTTCAGGTCTACATCTCTTGTCTTGTAGGCTTTACTGACGATTTAACCTATTAACAGGAACCTACAGTCCCATTTAGTAGCCCAAAAATGAAGAAAAAGCAATTTCCTAGCATATCATGTTCAGTAGCATAATAATCTGATTGAACACCGTGTAAGGTTGTTACTGTTTATAATAATTAATAGATAACGCAACCCAATTGTGAACAGATATTGATGTTCACATATTGATGAATTGTAATAAGTTATACTGGGCTTTGACTTTGCATAAGGCCATAAAGAGATACTTACAAGCCATTTCTATTAGCCTCAGCTGTACTGTGGACTATAATAGGTACTCATCAACTCCAAGGATTGCACTCCAAGCCATTATCATTGTAATAAAACATGTTTTTTGGCTGTCTGTCAACAAACCTATTTAAAAAATACCTTAAACAACTCAAATGCCTTCCGGAAGGGCAGTGGCAGGTTCCGCACAATTGGAATAGAGTCATAGATCTGTATGAAGAAAAACAAAAATTATTTCAAAAAGTTTAGATTCCCTTAGCTTAAAGTCATCATTCAGGACCCTTTTTAGGGTATGTTTACTTAAAAAAGATCTCAAGCACATCGACTCATTGTCTTTCTATTGAGTGGTTTTGTTGTCAAAAATGTGACTCACCATACCCCAGCGCCCATTGAATATTTTGGAGGTCTCTTGAAAAAGGCCAACAAAAAACTTCATGAACTCATCCTCATAGTCAAAGTGCCTTGCAAAAAGAACTTGGCAAATGATGTTGGAGGCCGCATTGTGGAACAGCAGCTGAGGATTCATAATTTTACCTGGAAAGTGCAGATGAAAAATTATTCTTGGACTTGATCTTGACAAAAGTGAAGACACTATAATAATGTATTATATTATAATAAAAACACTTCTAATGTTCTAAATATCAGATAATATGATTTTAAAAAATGCGGTAAGAGAATAAAATAAGAGTATGGTTCACAGCACAGAGTTCAAAAGATGTCTAGACCCTGATGTCATTCTCACTTATATGTTTAGTTATGCAACAAGCAACCTCTGTGTACTGTGAGTTGACAATTGGACATACCAACACTCTGCTCGATCAGCTGTGTAATACAATCTGTCTCTCTCAGAATGTTCTGCTCCATCGTCTGCTTCCCCAGACCAAAGTTTCTCAGGGTCATCAGACCAAAACGACGTTGCTCTTTCCAGGCAGCATTATAATCTGCTAGAATTACTCCTTGAGCATTAGCTATATGCAAAAATGTAAAATTAGTACTTGCATTCACTTTCAAATAGCCTTTTTAAATACAGTGAATACAATTTCAGTGATACGTTATATTTTCAATATTAGCTTATTGAGCTGCTTATTGGATCACCATCATCGACATTGAATATACTAATGGTTTACATGTTTGTTTGTTTGTTTCTTCTCAGCATGAATTGGTGTTTGTCACAGTTTAATTATTCTACCCAGCAGTGGAAAGTAGAACCCGACCCCATGTTGGTAACCTCTGGATTATACTACCTTACTGTATACAAGGTAATTAAAACTATTTCCACCTTAACCAGCTGCAAGCATAAAAGGCTGCTTAAATGTTTTATGCATCAGTATGGAATTATTATTATTATATAATGATGCAATCAGATAATCTTATATAATATATCAGTCAATAACTCCTTCTACTTGATACTTTGCTATAATACCACTGCTGCCAACAGGTGGTGCCATTATGAGGCCTTTAACTCTTGACATGTAGGCAGTTTTAGAGTGTTAAGTTATTGGTTGATAACTATTTCTCTGAAAAAACAATTATATCTCCACACTTTCTATTTAGATGTTATGGTGTATGGCATACAAATGAAAAATCACTGCATGGAAAAAGGCTAATCCTTGTTATGTACCTTTCACAAGTACAACATGATTAACCATTAGGTCTTGTGATCTGCCAGAGAAGTCCGCCGCTTTGGTGACCAGGGCTTCTTTCAAAGCCTGCAGCCCGTTGATGACCACAGCTGGTCGCTTACCAATGAAAATGCTGTATACGTTACCATAGCGCTTGGCCAACTGGGGACAGAGACAGATAAAAATGTGATTTAGGTGATTGACCTTATACAGAGCAATCATCAACCAAAGTAATGAGTTATTATGAACAAGTTAATGTTAGAAGAAGTAGCTTTAGGTTGAGTTATTTTCAAGCAGAAATGAAAGATATATTCAATTAACTAACTGTTGTGTCTCGTCAAATTTGTTAGTTATTGTGAAGCTGACAATTAAGCGGCCCGACCAAGCAAGGAGGCAGAGGCAGAACGTCCAAAAATACAACCCGGTGTGGGCATTCATTAAATCATACACATATGATATGACACAGCCTCAATATGCTGCTCCTGTGCGCACAGTCACCAGCACCACCAGGATCTCTTCTTCTTCTTCTTCTTCTTCTTCTTCTTTTCTTTAATGGCGAATCGCTTCCACTTGGAGCATATATCCCCACCTACTGTTGAGTTATTACATGTTCATATTAAATCCTTATCCTCAGACCAGTGCTTTTGAGGAATTTGAAGATCAGCTTGTTTGCTTAATTTCTTGATTTACTTTCATATATTGCCTTGAAATCCATGTCCTTGATGTTGAGTTGTTCCAGTGCAGTTTTCAGAATGAATCTTTGTCTGTTATAATCCGGGCAGCTAAAAAATACATGATGTATTGTCTCTGGTTGTTGGCAACCATCACAATTGCCATTTGGATGTTTTCCAATCAGATGCAGTGATGAGTTCCACCAGAGTGTCCCAATTTTATTCTGCTGTTAATGCTCTGTTCTCTTCTACTACTCCCCCACGTGCTTCCTGTTCCTACTTCCCTTTGTATCTGATATAAATGTC
>NW_011352499.1:0-1741 GCF_000735185.1 Notothenia coriiceps
TAAAGCAGAGGTCAATCATTTGTACGGCCCTCAGAGGATGTTGAGAAAATTGAAATCGCCCTTGAGAGGAAAAAGGTTCCCCACCCCTGCCCTACCAGGACATATAAGAGAGGCAAACTCAGGTAAGCTTTTAAACGACAGCTGAAAACATTTTTATTTAAAAGACCAAATAAAGGGGGATGTTAGTTCGTTAATTTCATCTTATGTGTTTTTTACTTTTACTGAGGCGGTTATCTGTTGTGAACGTTTGGATTACAATTATTATCTCTTTCTTTTTTTTATTTATCTTTTTTTAGCCATGATTAAAGAACTAAGTTGAAACAGACCTGCAGTCTTCTGGGAGTTTGTTTCAGACATATGTTTTATCAAAGAGACATGAGGTCTATCGATTAATGTAGCAGAAGATCAGAAATGTATTTTGGCCTTTAACAATTTAATTTTGAAATCTATTTATTTTAAAATCAAGTTTATTTTCCCACAGAAATGCACTTGTATGCAGCTGTAGTCACCAGCAGATGAGATATAAGATAAGATACACTGTTTACACATTACAGTGAGAGTGCTCTGAATGTCAGACTATGGGTGTGAGGCCAGGCCTCTGGAAAAAATTCCCAAAACAAATAAAGCTTAAAAGAAAAAAAAGAAAATGTTCCTCGTTAGCCATAATCAAACAGTGTGGTTCTGAGGGATTTAAATGAGATTTTGGAAGGAAGAAAACAGAGCGCAGAACTTGGCGTATGTAGAGACCAGAGAGTAAACATACTTTTCCTTTTTTTCCGCCCACGTCGGGATTTCTTCTTGGTGGCGGCCCCCGAGGTATCAGAAAGCACCGAGGCACTGTGGATGCTGATTTCATCAAAGTCTGACTCCTCCAGGAAGTCCTCCTCACTCTGGAAAAACACACACACACAAACAAAAGAGCTCAGAGCTACACGAGGAATTTAAATAAACCAACATTTAAAGTGAGCGCAGTCTGGTCACTTTGATGCCATTGTAAATATAGAGCAGAGGATGAGCATTGGAAGATTCAAGAAAGAAACTCACCGAGGACGCTTTCTTCTTCTTCACACTTTGGCCCGACTTTGATTTGGTCTTTTTGGGCTTGGCTTTCTTCTTCACGTCCTTCACAGACTTGCTCCTCTTCCTCACTCCGGGTCCTGAGACACACAGACGCAGCGTTAACCCCACAGAACTCTCACTAGGATTTCTAAAAATATGTGTTCAGCGGTGGGTTAGTCATCCTTACCCTTTCCCTCTTTGGTTTTGGCTTTTTTGATGGGCCCCGGCTGAGCGCTCGGCTGGCTGCAGCTGACAGACGTCGGCTGTGCCACGGTAACCGTTTCCACGGCGGCAGCCACAGCGGCGGCCACAGCGGTGGCAGATGCTCCTTTGAACGGGTTGTTGGCGCTGAACTCGCGCCACTTGGCCCCTAACACTGTCATCATCTTCGACATGGGAATCTTCGGGTTCTTCTTGGCAATGAGAGGCCTGAGAAAAACAACAACAGCTTCATTATGTCTCAACTCATTCCTGTTGATGGAATTTCTACAATAGGTGGAAGTATTACTTAGATATGTTACTTAAGTACAAATATTAATACCTGAGTTTAGAAAAAGTCCTGCATTTATTTTTAAAAAGCACATTATATGATAAATTCCAGGTTCATATTTGTATTTTGTGCCTCTACTGTGACATGTCTCCATGCTTTAATGTTCAAAAAGCTCTTACTGCCAAGGCACAC
>NW_011352499.1:1781-24737 GCF_000735185.1 Notothenia coriiceps
AGCCCCTCTTTCTCCCTCTGTCTGAAACCAGAGCCCAGTCTGCTCTGAATGGTTAGCTGTCCGGCTCTGTTGTGATTGATCAACCACTTAGAGATGTCCCGCCCCTTAGCCTATCATGTACAATGTGCATGTACAATGTGTCGGAGCGCTATCCAATAGAAGCGGGAGTGTTACGTAGTGATGTCATTATGTCACGGAAGTAAACAAAGGAGTCAAATGGGGGACTTTGGGATTTTAGACATGCACAAAACCCTATATAACACAAAGAGAAAACCCCAAAAGCACAATATGGTGCTTTTTTTTTAAACCACTCATGAACAAAGACAATTCATTAAACATGTGCTTTTTTGTGAGAGGCGTGTTGTGCAGTGGGTTTTGCTTTGGTGTTCGGATTAGGGGAGCACAGGTTCAAACCCCACTGCAGTCAGCATGTCGTTGTGTCCCTGGGCAAGACACTTCACCCCAAATTTCTCCTGTGGGGATTGCCCACAGTATTGAGTATGGAAGTTGCTTTGGATAAAAGCGTCTAACAAGTGACATGTAATGTGATGTAATGTGCTGCCCTGAGCAGTTTACATACAATGAAGGAATGGAGCAGGGAGAAGAAATTATTTATTTACCTGCCACTTACTCTATAATAGATGGTCTGTCAATCACAGTTGCTTAGCAACTAGTACTTACAGTTACATGAAAACAAACACAATCAAAAGTCAAACACAATTATTCACCAGCAGAGACACAGATTACCTGGCATCGTCATACTGTCGTATTTGTTTTTTATAAAAGTAAATGTGAACCAGTATTAACTAAAGTTCTATCTTATCTTATCTTAAAAGTACTCATCATGCATCAATATAGTAGTGGAGTAAAACCAGAAAGTATTAAAAAAATGAATATACTTGAGTAAAGAAGAAAAGTAGTACTTGGCTAAAGTTAGTTATTTTCAGATATATGTAAACTTTTACTATTTACTAGTGTTATATGGCTGCTCATTTATACCTTTGTATATGGTCCTCTTTAATCTTTTCATATACCTTGAATGTGTACTTATTTGTATCTTATTAATGTTTTAAATTAAACACTGTTTTATTTTCTATTTATCTGTACTGCCCCCTTTGCTGTAACAATGTAGATGTCCCCTCTGTGGGACCAATAAACCATTTCTGATTCTAAATTCTCACACTTCCCCCAGCACTCGTGGGACTTTATTTGCTGACATCCCTCTGCCCCTAACGTTTCCCGTGTTATATGTCATGTTTGTGATTTGTCGGGCCACAGCTTGAGGTCTGGCACGCTGGCCTGAGAGAGATAGTGGGTCAGGGCAGCGAGTCCCTGAGCCTCCGAGCTGTCAGAGCATCTAAAGCAGCTGACTGCTCACAGGGGCTTTGCAGGAGCCCGTGCTCCACTTTGTCAGAGTGGGGCTTAGTGGAGCCAGACAGCCCCAGGTGAGACGCAGTCTTTATACCGACAGCCCGGCTCTCTAACACAAACAGAAAGAGCAGTGTTTGCTCGCCACACTGCTCTCACTCACTGTGGAGTTTTTGTTGGAAGTGTCACTGAGGGTTTCTGACAATCCTCAAAAACAGTATCACGGTAAAATATGTTCATTTTGTTGTAGCCCCCCTTGCCAGCGATTCTCTCTGACCATTCAGCAGTCGAGAGTGTTTACGTCACTAGTTTAGCATATTCAGCCCGGTTGTTGGCCCGGTAAGAACCTCGATTTTGGAGGGCCAGAAGAAAAGATGAAAAAGTAGCCCTGAGCCGGAACTACCCCTGGTGGAAAAGCAAAAAAAAGCCTGGTTTGGCCCGTCCCGCTTCAACCGTGCTACGTGCTGCAGTGGAAAAGCGCCATTAAATAACCAAACTGTAAAAACACTCTGCATTGAAAATGGTACTTAAGTCAAAGTTAATAAGTATAATAATAAATTGTGGCTTAATCGTAGAAGTACCCAATGCAGAAAAAGCTACAAAAAAAACCAAAAAATGTTTTGTTAATTATTCAAAAAATAAATAGAGAAAAAAATAAAGATATTATAGATTCCATTAATTATTTCACAATTGGCAAAATTAATTGACTTAGCTGTTTTTGTAAAAAGTGTTGACTTATTTAATTAAATGTCATCTTCATTTAAACTATAAACAAGAAATGTAAAAAAAATGTAATAAAGTAAAAAGTACATTATTTGTACTGGTATTGAAGTATGAAGTCCCACTAAAATAAATACTTGAAAACAAGTAATTCATTGTCGTACTTGAGCACAAGTATGAGTATTTGATTACATTCCCCCAGTGGAAACAGAGAGCCGCTAACATACAGTAGGAAGATAACCCTGACAGAATGAGATGCTTGCCTGAGGAACTGGCTGAAGGCCTTGTAGTTGGTGATGGTTTTATAGTCTTCCTCGGTGAAGCCATACTGCACGTCTTCCAGACCCCACTCTTCCATCAGCTGGCTGGAGGATTTGGGTTCCTGAGGAGATAAAGATGAGACTTAGATAATGCTTGATGAAGGCCACTCTAACCCCTTTCAGGAAAGGTCACCCTTTATAGATTGTTGCAATGAATTTGGAAATGAAGTTCCCATTGGATTGTCGGACTGTAATTATACTTATAATGTAAGGAGACACTATACTTTTAAAGCCCCCCCTCCAGTAAAAAACATGAGAACGTTTCTTTAAACCCAACCTTTTGGTATGGGTTTCCTCTCTGTTTTGCCTTCACCCTACCACACACATGTTCATCATTTCAACCACCACTGACCTGGAGGTAGCAGATTTATTGAATATGTTGCTTTTGTCTTAGTTTCAAATAAAACATGGTTTAAATCTTATGTGGTCTCCTTTTTGGTTTAGATCCCTGAACCGTGGCTGTGACAATATTTCTCCTGATGTGGAAACTTAAAGTTTCCAGTGCACATTCACTAAGAGTGGATTTTAAAGTTCACCTATCATGCAATTCTTAGGCAATAGCATAGGTCTCAGATATGTAAAAATTAATAAAAAACATGTCTATGAAGTGTTTTGCTCAAAATACCAAACAGAGATCACCCATTCCAGCCATAGGCCCTCATATCCCTCGATTTCACTTCCTGTGGCGGGCAGTTGCTGATTCAGGATATTTTTTGTAAAGGGGGGCGGAGCTTATGCCTGCTCATGCGGGACCCGGCAGATACTGTCTAAAATAAATGCTGCGGTGATGAAACGCCAAAACCACATCCAGCAGATTCACTTTTAACACATATAATTGGAATTTTGATATATTCTGGATTGTTTAGTAAGGGAGAAAATTAAAAAGTGTTTTTATCATATCAGACAGAAACTATAATGTTAGGCACAGTATCTATTACTCTTAAGTTGTAAATTCTGCAATGAATGGTACTTAATTTTGTGAAAATACAACGAAAGGAAATATATAAAAGTTATATTTACTGATTGTATATGTTTATATATTGATATCACTTTTAATGGTCGATAAAAGTTAGAAATCTTGCATACCATACTAAGTAATACTAGTAATGTTTCATTACTTTCCCAGCAATTTACCTTTACCCCTTTAATTGAAACTATATTAATTTTTTTTTAAAATACAATTGCCTGTGACCCTATCAACTATGCTACTGAATGACATTTCTTTTGAACCCTTGAGATTCTTAAATGTCCAAAACGCATATTGTTCTTGCTAGTCTTACAGCTGCTAAGAAAATGGTTGTGCTGGAGCCTACACACGATTTGTCCGTTAAGCAATGGGTTTGAACTGTTCTTGATGTAGTCCATATGGAACTGTCAGCAGCCCGTATCAATGGGGCGAAAGAGGATAATGTGAGTGTGTTGTTGCAGTGGCTGCGGCATTGAAAAGTAGGCTGTGGTTCTTTTTCATATCCTTATTTTTGCGTGTTTGATTGTAATTTGATGACACTCGTTGCCTATTGGCGCTTGATCAAGCCCACAGTGCTCCTGGGGCGGGTGTTTTTATCTTTTTTTAATTTTGTCTTATAATTTTTTTGTTTATTTGTAAGGGAACTGAATGTATGTTCTTTCACATTGTATGTATGTGTTTTTTGCCAAGTTGTTCTGTTTTTCTGCCTTAAATAATAAACAAATTTGATCACAAAAAATACAGAATCCAGTAGAAAATAAGGTGTGATCTGTTGCTGCCTGGTGGACCTAGACTGAGACTCACTTTCATGTTCCCATCATCATCGTCATCGTCCTCATCTTCCTCATCCCTCTTCTTCTTCCTGGGCTTCTTCTCTTTCTTCTCCTTGGGCTTCTTCTTCTTCTTCTTGGTCGGCCCGTACGCGCTGCTCTCGCTCTCAGAGCCGATTTCTGGACGTTCCCGCTCCTCCTCCACCTCCGAGGTCTCCTCCAGGTCGCTGTCCACTCTGGGCTGGATCCCACCCTGAGGCATTGACATGAACACATTCAAAATATTTTAAACACATGCACAATATTAGCTGGTTGGTCGATAGCAGGACATGAGCAGCTATGGTAGTTCCAAATGTCATCCTTTGTTTTGTCTTCCTGTCAACGTGCAATTGTTGTTGACCCCGTCTTGTTTGTTTTTAAAGCATAAGTCATCGTGTTACATTTTTTAAGCAGCTTCATTATAGCCTAATAATACACTTCTTTTTGGAATTTAAAGTTAACATTTCAGCCAGAAATTCAGTAAAAATGTACCTGGGACGACCAGAGATGCTAAGATCTGAAAATAATAACCCTTGAATTCAATGTAAGTACTGATTTGTTATATGAAATAAAAGGACCCCTTTTTTCCCAAAACATTTGGATTCGGGTTCAATTTGAAGGATTTCTCTGATCTTCCAGCAGATAAAGATGTTTGTGACTTGCATCGTTAAAAAACTATATTAGTGCTGTATGACATTTCACCCAAGCCATCTTAACACTTCTTTGAAATATTCCAAAAGCTCCTGCCAAACAGCTATTTTTATAAAAGTAAACAGTTAGAATCTGACTTTGAATCTTGCTCTAGCTCTCTAGCTCAAGATGTGACTGTGACTGACTGAATTCAGCATCAAAGCCAGATTCCTGGGTCTAAACTGAATTTAATCTCTGTACTTAATGATAGATACCTCCATCTCTAAGTATCATCTGATGGAATTATACAATTTAGCGAATAAAAACTGGATAATTAAAATATGAAATTCGAACAAGCATGGCGTTATTTTTGCCAGAGTTAGGGATTACAGCTCTCACAGAGGCCGCCCACGCTAAAAACATGTCAGAATACTGTAAAGCATTTTGGATAAAAGCTTCTCCTTGATGGCATTTGCATAAATTAAACTTCTTCCAAAGTGCCACTGCTCCACAAATATTATAATTCTCCCTGCCTGTGATGAAATGTATAAATTATTACATTACAAGTCAACATTTGGCTGTGAGTTGCCGAGAAGCACGTTCACCTTTCACACACGATTGAACCACAAAGTAAGCCAGCACACAGAACACCTCCGGTACTGCAGCCAATCAGTGCTCAGAACTGATCCTGTATTCCTGCCTCTATAATATGAGACATCTGCAAGGCTATATGGATTTAACAGTTAACAGGTGTTGTTTGTGTGATTAGGAGTGTTGCATATGAGCAAATTCGCTAGTGCCTGTTCATGAGTGAGTAAGAAGGAAAGGGAGAGAACAAGATCTGGGGTGCCCCTCAGTATGTGATGGTTTTTGCATGTAGTATATACACTTCAGAATGTCCATTCTTGTTTCTTGCTCACTGCAGGTGGGACCCAGGTACCCCTTAACTAAAACACTCCTGGATTGCAAACCTGGCAACAAAATGGTGGGACAAGCTCCATGTACATGCCATGTAATAAGAAATGACAGTTTCCCATGCACCTTGGCAATTGAAAAAATATATATGTACTTATAGGCTTAGCTTATTTTAAGCTAATGCATTAGCACTTAAAGGGTCCCTATTATGCTTTTTGGGGTTTTCTATTTCTTGTAGTGTGGTATGTACAATCCCCCCCTGCCTGAAACGCAGGATTTATTGGATTCCTTTGTTTTAATCCCAACATCATTATGTATAACTTGCGCTTCTATTGGCTAGTGCTCCAACATAAATGTGAAAGGCTAAGGGGCGGGACATCTCTAAGCGATTGACCAATCAGAGCAAACTGGGCTGTGGTTTCCGACAGAGGGTGAAAAGAGGTGTTGCGACAGGGAATGAAACATGTAACACAAAGTACAAACGTGAAACCTGAAAAGGAGCTTAATAGGGCCCCTTTAAAATGCTGTGGCATATTTGAAGTGAATGTACCGGCATGTTTTTTCCTGTTCTAAGTTTGTATCTTCAGGATTTATTTATTGTACGTCGCTTCAGCTAAAAAGCATCAGCTTATTGAAATGTGATGAAATTATATAAAGACAACATTTTGTGAAAGGTTAATGTGTTTGAATGCATATGTGTCAGTCATTTGTGCTTCTTTTTCTCTCTAGTAGAGGCGTGTTGTGTGCACGTTACAGAGTGAATTAGTGCACAGCGCGGAGTGCTCTGCTCGCTGCCTGTTGCTCAGCGGGCCTGTGTGGATTCATGGAGAGACTCACAGGCGTTTGGCTCTGTAGCGCAGTGGAAAGGTTCACGTTGCTGCAGCGCCCGCCAGCCCTACCAGCAGCCTAGCTGTGTTGCCATGGCGACCATATTTGAGCAGTGTCTGGCTCTCACTCTCTCTCTCCTCTTAGTTTTCTCTCATAGCTCACCCCCATGCACACGTTTCTCTTCTCTCACTCTTTTCCCCTCTCTCACTCTCTCTTTCAATAAGGCTACACACACACACACACACACACACACACACACACACACACACACACACACACACACACACACACACACACACACACACACACACACACACACACACACACACACATATACCCACACTCTATCACAGTGGCAGCCAATGGAACGGCGCCATCCAATCAGACACGTTTGCATAACGAGCTTGTTATGCAGAGGCCTGTGGTTGCAGAGCTGGTGCTCCAGCACCCGTCTAGACAAATCTCATTTATGCATAAGAAGAAGGAGAGAGAGGGGGGGGGAGAGAGAGAAAGAGAGAGAGAGTACAGTTTGAAGATAGTATGGAGGGGGGTGGGAGTGGGGGTGGAAATGGAGGAGGGAAAGGCTAAGAAGCAGAACCGCTGTTGAAAACAACTGCAAAGACAAAGTGGAAGTGTGCAACAACCTGGCAGAGTTCAGTGTTACACACACATCAGAGGACAGAGGAGGACACTGGCAGCAACAAAGAGGGTGTCTCTACTTGGAGAGGGCAGAAAATCTGATAAGTGCTGATAGCATAATCAAATTAGATGCTTCCCCGTAATGGCTCCGCCTTAGGGGGGATCGCAGAGGGTATGCGAACAGAAAATGAGTAAGAAAAAGAGGATATTCAATAAAGATCTAGTTCAACAGGAAAAATCCTGCTGTGAAAACACTTCCAAAACAATAGCCTCTTCTCTTTTGCAGGAATCAGCAACAGCCCGCTGTTGACTCACAATCCTTGAGAAGATACTGAGCTTATAAAAACAAGACAGCGGCCCATCTTAAAACTAAGTGTATTTCAGCAAAATATGAAAGTGGCTCCCTCATAGACGCTTTATTGTGGCCTCTTCTTTTTCCAATTAACTGCCCTCTATAAACTCCTTTGAATTTCTAGTAGTTGTTTTGTTGAAATGGAAACAGAACATCCTTTCATTTCCACAATGTGGCTGTGTTTCCCTGCAGATGAGAGTCTTTCTCCAGCAGCTCTGACCGGAGACTGGGATGTTCCACTGACAGTCTCTGACCCCAATTGACTTCTGGCCCCTGTCTGACCTTTGGGGAATGATTGGAAGTGAATTACAGCAGCAGCAGCGGCTCCTCAGTGGGAGAGTGAAGGAGAAATAAAAGGGAGAAAAAGCAAGAAAGAAAAACACCCCCTTCATCTTCACCTCCTTCCTACCTTTCTACCTTCACCCCCATTATCATCTTGCTCCATTAGCCCTCCTCCTCTTCTTCTTCTTCTGTCTTATTGTTTACAGTCACAGGCCATTAAAATCAACTTATGTTACACACATTACACTTTAAAGAGGCCCTTTTATGCGTGTTGGGGTTGTCCCTTCCTCTTAGACTGCTATATAGGTTTGTGTGCATGTAAATGGTCATCAAAGGCTAAAATCCCCATATTGAAGAGTTTCACTCCCACACACCTGCCAGAAAAACCTCCATTTAAGTATTTTGTTTACCTATGTGACATAATGACATCACCATGAAAAACCTTCGGTTCTATATTAGTCTGGTTTCAGACAGAGGGTGAAAAGATGTGCTACAGCAGGGGCAGTATGAGGAAAAATAAAGACCTTTTTGAACATTAAAGCATGGAAACGTGTCACAGTAGAGACACAACATACAAATACGAACCTGAAAATGAGCATAATAGGGCCCCTTTAATTAAGATCTCTCAACAATATTAAAAGAAAGAAATAACAAAGGAAGGATTTGCAGTTTGCTGTGACCCAAAGGCAACCGCATCACGATCAAGGCAAAGTAAGGTGATGCATGTGAGAGGTGAGAGGAGAGGGAAGAAAGAGGAGAATACAGGGCAGAGCCTGTGTGTGAGAGAGAGGGAGGAGACTGTCAGAGGGAGTCCCCCCCTCATTAGCTCAGTGAGACCCGGAGCTCAGTGTTTACCACAGGCAGCCAGGGGGCCGGGTGGCAGGCTGGCCGGCCAAGCTCCTCGCAGCACTGCCGGCCCCTCCAGCCAGCAGAGGGGAACATCCTGGCTGTGTAACTGACACTGTTACAGCCATCGTCAACACGCGCGGAAAATGCTCTGGGAATACAGGGAATTCCTGTAACCACTGAGGAAAAATCTTATGGCATCTGGGTTTTGCTAAAGTGCCAGGAAAGCCTAAGGTATCATGACACTTTTCAGGCAAGGTCGAGGCTGACTTCATGAGATGTTGCCTTTGTTTGTCACAGTACCCTTGATGTTATGGTAACAGTGGAGCATTTAAACATGTGTAATTAAAAAAGCGTTAACAATGACATACCCAGCTGCAGTTCTCCATTAGCTCATTGTCTAGGTTTTCAGAAACTCTTCAAATCCTGTGACATAATTAGGGATTAGTTATCTCGACAAGATGTATTGTGACAAAGTCAGTCTTGCCCTGGGGTTAGGGCTTAAGTTAGGGTTGTGAGTTGTAAACTATGGGTTTAAGTTATGAGTCGTGAAGATGGTTGGGGTAGTCTGATGTGTTAAAGCAAGCAAAAACACAAATCAAGAGGAAATAGAGTTAAACACAATACTATTGTCACATAATATGGTGTAGCACCAGCCTACAATCTCTGCTGTCATTGACCTCATTTCCAGCTGAAGCTAGTAAGAAAACTAGTATCAAAGTATCATACAGTATTTGAACTGTATGTTACTTTCCCAATACCAAAGGCTGCAGAGACAAAGTACGCAGCTGCTGGTGACCATGTCGGAGAATTGAGCAGCATTCAGACCAGATGTTTCCCACAGCGGAAATCTCAAGTTGAACTAGAAGACAGTGTAGACAGGGCCAATATAAATATGAAAGCATTACCACACACAAGCTCAACTCAATCAATTAGGTTTTTTTTTCACCTATAGGTAATGATAGCTAATGCTAGCTCAACGCGTTAGATTAAAAAGCTTTGTGATTAGCTTAATCTAAGTGATATAACCATAACAAATCTGGTTGAATGAAGTCACTAGTGTGAATGTTGGAAGCAGCTCAATACTCTGTGGAAATATTTGAGACTAATGTACCTCTGACCTGTTCTCCTAACATTGGAAACTAATATCTGTCACAGCTCTGACTCCCAATGCTAGCTTGGCGCAGTCGCTGTTCTTCTGAACTACAATCCCTGCCATCTACACTGACACCACAAGCACAAATCTCCACTCCAAAGTGTGCCTTGGTGCCCTAAGCTGCCACTGGCAGTGACGGCAACGCTGCTGCCAGCCTCCTCTGAGCCGGGAGACAGTTCGCATTTAGATTACAGAGGCAGCACAGCAGCCAAAACACACCTTTGATCCAATTGCAGAGACATCAAAAGAGCAGTGGTTTGGACAAATAGAGAACGCAGGGGAGCCACAAAGCCGTTGTGTCCGAGGTCAAGACTGAATGGTGTTGAGTGGGAATTACATCTTACCTCCTTTTTCCTCTTCTTTACTTTGGGCATTTTGCCCTCTTTCATCTTTTTGGGCTTCTGCTTCTTTTGTTGTTTAAGGGAGTCGCTGTCGGAGAAGAAGCTGTCGAGGGGTGTGAGGGGAACGGTGTTGCGCTCACCTTCGTCATCATCATCTGGAACCAAAACAACAAACATTTTCTGATCAGGACACAATGCAGTACATAATGTAGTAGAGACGATAAATGTGGACATTTGGCATTAGAGTATGAGAACCAAAGCATCTCCTAATGCGACAACATCTTTAGGCTAAATTGATAAATGCAGAAGATCAAAAGAAGATACAAATGAAATGATGATGATTAAATAATACAAAAAGTCAGACGGCAAATTCAAATTGCAAACATTTACTGTTTACATCATTTAAAATAAGAAGATTTGCCTCTTTCCTTCGTTTTACTTGTAAGTTATTATGCTATACTGTATATAGGAATCAATGTGAAGATATTGCATCGTGAAACGAGAAAGCACAGTGAAAAGTCAGCCAGTCTATTTTTGAAAATAAAAAGAATGAATCATTGCCAGACCAGCAGGAGCACTTGGCAAAATAAACCTCATAAACACACATCATTGAGTGTGGATCAACTTTGCCCGTCAAAGCACAAATAGATGGAGCGCCCGCCCCGCAGCTAAATGGGAACTCCCCGGAGGACCACTGAGGTATACTGAGCATATCTTCAGCTTTAACGCTTGCTGGGACTAAAGCGACCTGCTGCTGGTTGTCAGCTGTACTCTCTCAGAGCTGCTGTGTACCAACGTGCTGACTGCTGAGCGTGGAAGACTTCAGTGACGCCATAGTGGGTCACAGAGGAGTAAGCAAGGAAGAGAGACAGTCCCAAACAATACATCACTGTAAAGAGACAAGCAGAGAAATACACACGGGATGCCACTAAAGTTTGTTCTCGTAATCCGACTAACTTTCCGTCTACTTCAGTCTATCTTCCGGCGATGGTCTGTTGATTCTTCAGTAGCCTACATACATTTTTCCAGACTGAAATATCTCAACAATAACTGGATGGATGGCCATGACATTTGCAGAAACATTCACGTTCCCCAGAGGATGAACCCTTCTGGATTGAGTAATTCCTCTATCTTTCCCTGAAGCACCACCACCAGCTAGTCAAAGTGTTCTCTTATCCTGTGAAATATGTCAGATTCTACTGGATTGACTGATACAAAACATTTGTAAATGCGTCATTCCCAGATGTTTAATCCTACTTACTTTGATGTTCCCATTCTACACTCTAAAAACAAATGCCTTGGCTCAACAAAGAAAATCAACGCAACAGTTTGCATCGATGTTTATTGAGTTAAGACAACTTCTAATGAAATTGTCTTAAAGCAACAAAGTTATTTGAGTTAGGGGAGAAGGTTTTTCCTCTGCAATCAGAGGTGTTTTTAATTACCACTTACTTAATAATTGGTGGCATAAACACAAGTTTTGAAGTTGATTACTCAAAAGATTAAGTTGTTCCGACTAGTTTTACCACATAATTTAAAAGGAATTTTAAGTTGTATATACTTAGTTACCCTCATTCGGGATACAAGTTTTTAAGTTGATAACTCCAAACATTAAGTTGTTCCAACTAGATTTAACGTATGATTTAAAAGGACTTTTAAGTTTTATGTACTTAATTACCATCATTGTGAACACACATTTTTAAGTTGACAACCATTTATAAGTCAAGTTGCTCAAAATATATTGTATTCAATAGTTTTTTTTCTTAGCTTTTTAATGTTTTTGCCTTTAAAGAAAGAAATTAATTGATTGCACAACAAAAATATTAGGCAATTCACTTTTTATTTTGAACTGCAGTTGTTTATTTCAACACATGATGTTTCAATCAGGAGATCATTCATTTTGTTTGAACATTTATTGACACATGCCATATGATAAGGTGTATGAACACCTGAAATCACAGCTGACTGCAGGAGAGAGGAGAACTATTTTATAGTTTGGCTGCAGCACGTTGATTGGCTGCTGGAGAATGAGGTGAAATGTAATAGGTTAAAGAGAACGCCTGTGATGAGCTGATTATATGCAGCTGTGGAGTGAATGTATATATACCCAGTCTTCCTGAAAGAACTTGCGCTGAGCTTCATTTAAATCTTGAAAAAAAAGATAAATTACACACATTTAAATTGCCTTACAAATAATAAATAAACACATTAGCCATATTACCATGGGAAATGGGGACACAGCAAATAAATGTTGCCATCACATCGAAGTTAGAGGCCTTTGCATATTTAAAACCAGTGCCAAATATGTAAAATCTGTAAAGTTTTTGTAAAACTACAGAAACAAACTCTCAATGGCCACCAATCTGCACAGATTTTACATATTTGGCACTGGTTTTAAATATGCAAAGGCCTCTAACNCCCACCACTCCAGTGGATTATCCATTGTGGGGATATGCGGTGTCCGCTGGCAGTAATCCCGTAGCTCATCATCCGCATCACTGTTGACCCGTGTTTTCTTGCTGTTCGTTTGCCTCTGTTCAGTGCTGACGCCGGTCCGTTGCTCACTGGTGCTAGCATTACTGCTAGTGCTAGCTGTCGGCAGCGGGTGTCTCATCTTCAGATGGTTGCGCATAGCAGATGCATTTGTATTGTACTTCAGTACAGCTGTACACAACTGACACTTCACTGTGGAGTTGGTTACATCTTCGTTGAAGTACTGCCATACATAAGAATGTCGGACGTGTTTTGGAGCATTTTGCAGCACCTCGTTTACCTCAATTTTTTTCACGACTAGTCGACTAGGGCCTACAGCGCCGACTAGTGGTAAAGGTAGTCGACTAGTCGATTACTTGGTGAAACCCCTAGTGTGGACGGGCCCTGAGCGGTTTGGTCATTAGAATCTCTCAGTGCAGTAATCTTTGAACGAGAGGAGACTGCAAAATCTTAATGAAATTCATTGAATATAAATGTTTCAATGACATTTGTGTAACCGGCGACTGAGTAGAACCCAAATACATGTATTAATTATCATTATCTCTTCTTTGATATTAGTAATACACCCGCTAAATATGAGTGGTCACCGGTCACTCTGGCCGATTCTCAAATGGGGTTTTAAAAGGTTTAGGGTTTACCATAAATGAAAACTGTTGTCGGCCATTTGTCAGTCCACATGCCACGAGGTAAGAACTGAGTTGAAAATAATTTAAAAGGTATATCATCCTCAACTGCATTTTTGCTTTTACCACGAATGAAACGAAGATGGTATAACCAGATTTTCAGTTGGATTAAATTGCTTAAAATGGTCTTCCATAAATATAAGCATCTATTCTGATCAATGTTTTTTCAGTTACTTTATTTATATGAATATGGACACCACATGCATTTGGAATAGTTTCATACATGTAAACTAGTATGTTACGACTTCTGTCCAAAGAAGGCTTTTTAAAATGGAAAATAAAACTCATTCTTGCATACAAGAAATAACATTCTGAAATAATATTGAAAATGCAGTTTAGAAAAGCATTAATAGAGTAATAGTGGTTTTAACACATTTGTAGGCATTTAATCACTTGTGCGATCCAATTCATATACCACCTTACTAACGCAATATGCCAAGATGTCCTTCATTTGGTAGCACCCTGCAACAATCATTCAGTATTTTCTCGCTGTAATGGCTCAGTCCTTTGTGCAGGGGATGTATAGGTGGAAGAGGTTCAAGGTGCACTGTTATAATGAAGTAGTATGTCCTTATTGTTACACACTGTATGCAACAGTACATACTTTGTAAGGGTAGCTTCTGTTTTTAAAGAAGCCGTTTACCTTTTTTAGTTTACCCTTTGGAAATGGGATATTTAAAGTCACTTCAACAAAATCCAAAGATAATATCCGAACTTACCTTGATAATTGTGTTTTTCCATCAAAATAGTCAAGTAGAATTGATTATTTATATATTGTGGTTATATACATATATAGTCTTTTTAGATTATTTAATACACACACACACACACACACACACACACACACACACACACACACACACACACACACACACACACACACACATATGCATGAATACGGCAAGAAGACTTCCATTTCTCTTTCCGAGTTTGGAACTCCACCACCAGAGGGTGACTCTACCACTGTCTTTCTTACATGGAAAACTTGATATGGAAAACTGAGGATATTACCTCTATATCATCTGGGGCTAGAGGACAATGATAATAATAATACATTTAATTTGTAACGAAAATAGGGTTGATTTAAAGTATAGCTAAATGCACACGGTTGCAGGTGATCATTGGATATGCCAACTTTCAAAAGTTATGTTTGACCTTATTTAGTCCACCCCATTGTTTTAAGCATATTCAAAGACTGCAGACCTTCTAACTGCCTGCTGCTGGTTTAGAGTGTATAAATAATGAATTAGTTATAAATATAGAAAACTGTTTACTAATGTACAATGTCTGATGGTTTCCCCTTACCACCTCCTCCACTTGTGCAGGTACTTGAAGTATCTCACCAAGAAGTACCTGAAGAAGAACAACCTGAGGGACTGGCTGCGGGTCGTGGCCAACACCAAGGAGAGCTATGAGCTGCGCTACTTCCAGATCAACCAGGATGAGGAAGAAGAGGAGGATGAAGATTAAACTTCACGCAACTTCAAATACTTTAAATAAAGTTTCAAAAGAGACAAGACAATCTGTCTTTTTTTTATTGTTAAAGTGCTTTCATTTATTTTCTTTAGTCATTGTCACAAACGGTACAATTTGAATATGTACATACAAGAGTATTACTGTTGGCATCTTATTTAGATGCAATTAAAACAAAACTAGCTCTTTTTTGAATATATTTAAGTTTGTTTCTTCTTTGGTAGTTAAATGTTTTTTTAAACCTTATTTCTGCTTTAGTACTTTGAACGCATCTGAGCAAGCAATGCAATTTGCATTAGCCTAAAATGTAACGGTAGATCTTTGCATTATATAAATTGAGAAAATAAGGTTAATCAAAAATAATTAAGCTGGTTATAATTAATAGGCTACATTCAAACGTAATCGGGACACATTGAACCGTAATCTCTTTGCCTGCGAGACACTCAGCCCTTGATTTGTGTATTTTGATGGATTAAGTGAAGTTGAGGCTCTTGCTCTCTGTGGTGAGCTCTCTGTGGGGTATCCTGTGTTACAGCTGTGGTAACCTTGACAACAGTTAGACCACTGGCAGTCAGTGCTCCTCTCGCAGCAGGCACCCATCAGGCTGCATTTGTGTTTTTTGTGTCTGCGAAAAAGTGCAACTTTGCAGTTAGGGAGCCTGATACTGAGGGGGGTTTTATCCACATAAGGCGCTAATTGAAAGCATAAATTAGACCAAAATGTATTAACTGACATGGAAATGTTCACTTAAGACATAATGGTGTTTTTTTAACTCCCTAAAGTCCGGATTCATATGTATAGCCGGCCATGTGAGTGAATATTAAAGCAGCAGAAGTTTGTCTCTATTCTCCGGACTTCCAGGAGGAATGTTCCGGCGACAGGCGAGGCAGAGTCCGCCTGTTAGTCGCACATGGTGCTGCGTCTCGGGGTGTTTTTTGTTGTTCCACACTACTAGTTAAAGTGGCCACTAGTAACTAAGCGAGCATGACTAACTAGTTGTGGGTGAAATTATGGGATGCATCGTCATGGCAACAGACCAGACGTCACAATCTGGGCATGTGTGTTCCATTTTTGTCTTTCTTTTTCAGACTGCAAGACCTGGATAGAGATCAGTGGAACATATTATTTTTAATTTTTTACGCGTGAAGAGAAAGCCCCAGATTCACTCCAAAATTTAAAAATAAAAACATGTTTTTTAACTGAGCGACGAATACATTTGTTTTTGGGTAAAGCCTGGGCTGCGGCGTCTGGAGGGTTAACTTTCAGTATTCTCAGCCTAAAAGGGGGCTTTGGGGGCTATGAGATAAAGATGCCGGGGTCGCTGAGTAATGAAGACGAGGGACAAGACGACATGGATTTTGAAGACGATATGCCAGGTGAGGGAAAAGGGGGGAGGCGGGGTGTCCTTCACATTATGTTTGCGCCGCTACGCCTTGAATGCGGGGAAAAGGGCTTGTCCTGCGTTCCCGAGACCCGAGAGGAAGAGGAGGGGTGGGGTGCAATAAGCAGAGTCATGCTATTATTTTCTGCACGAACTAGTGTCTTAAAGGTGGGAACAGGGTTTTTAGGGTTTCAGCTCTCCCACCATCCAGCCTGATTTGCGGGCATGATGAAAACCCTGCTGCATGTAGGCTGTTTTTCTCCTCACAGGCTGCATGCAAGTTAATGGCTTTTACCTTTTAGACAAGTTTGTTTTCCAGAGATATGTTTTTAAACCATGACAATGTATTCGCCTGCTGTGATTTTTCTAGAATGTGTGCGTATGCTTTAAAGTGGATTTGCGCTACAGTGACAACATCCGTGTTGGTTTTGTTATGGATGATGCTCTGCTCTTTCCACTTGTGATCAGGAGGCTGCTCTAACTTTAAATGTTTTTCCAGAACTGCATGGCTGCAGAGGTGTGAAAGCCACGTGTATAGGCTACAGTAAACAGTGTTTATCAAGTGTGGCTTGGTGCTTCTTGACTCGATCATGTGCACTGTTTATGGTTAGGTCCCCAACAGCCCCTAAGCTCTGGGTCGGGCACTAACTGAAATTAAGTGTAACCCACATTCTTGACACAAAGCTCACTTAGTTCTCATGAAATGTTCATGAAAACCACATTGGTGCAATATTTCATGCTGCTGTTAAATTAATCTGTCAACTACTTTGGCATGGAACCATTAGCCTACATGACATTTTCACAACTTAAAATGTAAAGGAGCATGATGCACAGAGAATGATATCCTCTTATAAGTGACCCGTCTACAAGACACTTGCCATATTGTGGTCATTTGGTTTTCTTGTTTGTCTTTTTGGAAGTTTTCCATTCTTCCGCATGAGTCTTTGTCCTATAGAATATCTGGTTAAACACTTAATTGGTTAGAGAACCTTTAAATTCACAAAAATATATCTTTCAAATAGTTTGAGATTTCAATTTTCTTCACCGCTGCATCCCGACTTCTGCTCCTCTGGTGATTTTTTCCAATGGTGGGATCAGCTAAAGGCTACAGCTGCCATGCCTTTGAACTT
Source organism: Notothenia coriiceps (assembly GCF_000735185.1). Lineage (NCBI taxonomy): Eukaryota > Metazoa > Chordata > Actinopteri > Perciformes > Nototheniidae > Notothenia > Notothenia coriiceps. The sequence goes on from NW_011352499.1 coordinate 19,115, forward strand.
AAACTGCTAACTGGGATGTCTGTCATGCTGAGCCCAGAGCCGGCTTCAGTCGAACCTGATCCTAAATTGCTGAGGATCTGCTTCCTGCTCCAGAGTGTCAGAGGCTGAGGTTATGGAGTGCATTCTACTGGGCAGGACAACCAGACATCTTTATGCCATGGTGTTAGTATGGCTGTAGTGCAATCAATAGATTCATATTTTATTTCATTCCTTGCAGTTTGCTGCAAGCATTAGATGATTTGATGGTCTGATGTCAAGGGCAAGACTCAAACGATGCTGTATTGTTTTGCCCTCTTCTCTGCTTTTATACCACAATGTGGAACAGTTTCATAGTTAAAAACAATAGATGGAAATGGAACTTAATAGCATATAAAGCCAATTAAATGTTGTCCCCAGGCCTGCCTGCTAAGTGGTGATATTATCTTTTAAAAACTGATTTTTTTTAAAAATCTAAATGAAGGCCCTTTGTGGATTTAACAAAGGAACATCCATAGGCCTTCCTGAAAAAGGTACAAGAATAAGTAGAATCAAAATTATGAAATCTAATGAATAATTTCCACCAACATGGTTGCCATGGTGCATATCTTGCTAATTTTTCATGCTAGTTTTAATGATCTTGAGCCTCAAAAGCTTGTTATTTTTGTACCACTTTCACAACAAAGGGGAGACATAAAATAAATTATAGCGCTTATCATCGGCACATCATTGTTATCTCTTTCCATCATATTTTCTTCTCCTAAATACACACAATGTTTTTCATAAACCAGATTAATACTTAGAGTATTGCGTTGCGTAGTGTGCAGTATGGATAGATAAAGACAGAGGGAGAGAAGAGCAGTGTTGAGCGGTTGAAGCATCATCTCTGACGGCCAGCCATAGCCTGGGGGAGAACACAAGCACTGATGCGTGTCCCCAATAACCCGGTAGTTGGTTAAACATTTATAAGAGAGGAAATGTACAATTTATTATGGCAGGTGAGGGAAGATTTGTGCGTAGTTATCCAGTTTGAAAAATCAAAACATTTCCATGTGTCCTTCTTAATTTGATTTGTCTCCGCATAGACATAACTCTGTGTTTCGTTGGCTACATCAAAGGGACACTTTAACACTATTAACCCTTATAATATGTAGAAATTAAAATCAGACACAATTATATTGTATTTATTGTGTTTGATTGAAGAGTCTTTGTGTGTTTATCTTATTACTAACCATGAACATCCATTGTTCTGCTGCTGATAAAGGAAGCAGATTCTTATCAAAGTGACAGACAAGGTCAGGAATGCAGGTCATATTTTTCCCATCATCAAGATGCTTCCATGCAATTAATTTGCTACAATGTAGAAGCATGTCTTAGGGGACTTCAGGCCCCTAAAAAGCTATTATCTATCACAGTGTTTATTTGTTGTGGCACATAAAGTGTCCTAATTCCCTTTGTTTCACTCCGGGGGATCTCACTGTCACAGATTGTTCCGTTGTGTTTTCTCTTTTAATTGTTTTGTTCTTCCCTAAAATCGCAAGATTATCATGGGCTTTTGTGTGCCTACAAATGTTATCCCCAATTGGAAAAGGGTCTATTTTTGGATCCCTCGCTGTGAAAGTTGACACCATTTTATCCTACTGCACGTGCATGAAGCCTGTGCACGAAGCCTGTGCACGAAAAACATGCTTTTTTTCTAATGTGTGTTTGCAGATGAGCAGTGCAGCATTTCAGTCTCTTTAAACCTCCGTTATAGTGCACACATTAGGATCTTGTGCATATATTATCTATGATAGATATGTTTTTAATGGCGCTATTTGGTTTTTATCCCTCCATCACTTTGATGATTACATTTTCTAATAATAGTCTATGGATGTCTTTGTCTGGAGGCGTTTGAGGCATATAAGCACTTGATCAATGGAGAGAGGATACAAAATGGCTCAGTTTTTCCTTCATCGTGGCAAGCAATGCTTGGCAACATTAAGTGGGCATTTCCACACGGGGCCAACAGAGAAAGGGCTAATGTGCTTTCCAGTAAACTAGCTTCCTCACTTGGGAGTCACTAATGAATCTCCCTTCTAATGGGTCAGTCCAGTGGCCAAGCCCTTGCAGGAAGGTCAAAACTGTGTCTGTGCCATCCGTCCACACTTTACAGACGCCTCTTTTGCCAAGTGGAGCTTTGGTCCTCTCTCTATCTGAATCGGTGCCAGACCTCCCTGTGCCACATGACTGAGCGACCCCCCTCCCCACTGCTCCCCTTCCAACACCTGGCACAGCCCGGTCCACTCACCAAGCAGACAGATTATCATTCCCCTGATGGCTTCCCCTTTGGGGACTTCACTGGCCATTTACTGTAGGCAGGTGTCAGATTACAAGGCAATGCAGGTGTTAAACACAGGTCTATTTTTTTTTATATAATCAATTGCATTGTTGTCATATTCTTTTGCATGTTAATTGCATACATAACAGAGAAACCATTTGTATGTGTTCAATATTTGTTTGGATTTTCAACAACTATGTCACAGATTTTAGGCTGTACTTCCTGCACAGGGGTGCTTCTTTGCTAAATGCTAACATGCACATATAGTGACCATGCTAACATGCTGATGTTAAGCATTTATCCTCTATCTTCGTAAATAACAAATTGACCCCAATAAAGCACTTTTCAAGTCTTTGCAACAACTCAAGCGCTTTTACATAGAGTCATTTGCACATTCACAAACACATTTATACACAGACAGAGGCTAGCATACAAGGTGACACCTGCTCATCAGAAGAGCCTAACATCGCACACACTAAAACACTATTAGCCATGTTATCTGGACTCATTTGGGGTTCAGTATCTTTCTCAAGGACACTGTAGAGGCTTGGGATCAAACCATTGACCTCTTCACTCTACCTCCTGAGCCACAGCTGCCCTTAGTTTAGCCTGTTAGCATGGTTAAATTAGCTGATTAGCACTAAACACACTGTACAGCTGAGGAGGGATTTACTGGTCTTTGGTCTGTAAAAAAATACTTAATTATGGCAATGAACTAAAAGTCACACAACCACCAAAGTAATTACAGATCATCTGTATAGGGATGTTCATATTTTTACAATTTTTCATAGCAATCCATCGGACTGTAAAATATGTGATTCAGAATCTACAAATGTTAACCTCATGCCAGGAAAGGAGCACCAGTCAGTAAGATTTAACATCTTCTGGCATTTTTGTACACATTTTGGTACCAATCCATTTATGTTGACATATTTTACAGACTAAGACCTTGATCAGCTGATAGTGCTACAGGAAAGTCAGGAGAATCACCAAAGCATATGATTCGTCCTGTGGGGACCATGAATGTCTGTTAAAAATGTCATGGCAATCCATCGAGGAGTTGTTGAGATATTTCAGTATGGACCGAACGATCTACAGACCAACACTGCTAACAGTAGCATGTTGCCAGCAAAGCTAATACATACCTTGTATGGTCTGATAGGTGTACTTTAAAACCTACATCAGTAACACTGCATCATCACTGTCAAGTCTAAGTGATTCATTGTACAGAAAACGGTGCATCTCCATTTGTATCTGAGCCATCCATGTCATCATCTGTTCATCTAAGAGAAATGCAAGGGTTGCCTGGCAGGCGCCTTACATACATCTGAGAGATAAAAGAGCTCCCTGTTTGAGAAACTGAATACATAAAGTCAAGGCTTTATTTAGAAATAGAGATATAAAAGAGAGTGAAACATGTGGATCTCTGTGTGATGCAGAAAATAAGAATAAGGTGACAAAACCTAGATAGATAGATAATCAGTGGTTATCCCGCCTTAATCAGATACTAAAAAATATTTTCTGCAGATGCCTGTGGAGTTTTAGTGTTATAAATGCTGTTTTAGGTGCCTTTGAATACAAAATTACTACCTGCACATTTACATGAACATTAATAATAACTACCAGTGAAACATTTAGTCAGTTGGCAGCTTTATCAGGCACAAAAAGCACAAGTTTCCCCCAATTAACACTAAAGAAGCTGTGACACACTTCATCTTGTGGTCAAAGGAAACACAATGAGCCTGACATTGCCACTGATTAAAGCTTTGAAAAAACGCTGGTTGTGTGTGTGTGTGTGTGTGTGTGTGTGTGTGTGTGTGTGTGTGTGTGTGTGTGTGTGTGTGTGTGTGTGTGTGTGTGTGTGTGGGGGTGGGTGGGTGTGTGTCTGTGTGGTGTGCCTCCTGCTAGCTTTGCTTAAAAGAGGATAAGTGGTTGGTGTGGTTTGTGTGTCTACTACACAGGAATCCCTCCTCCCAAACTTCTCACCCCAGCTACCCAGGGGAGAGGTAGACTGCATGGCTTGTTGGCTGATTGACTCTGATACATGTGCTGCATATTTCATGTTCTTCATTCTTTCTGCATGAGACACAGAGAGTCAGGGAGACCCGTTCATAGAGTGACGGAGAAAGAAAGACAGGCAGAGAAAGAGAACCACCTTTAATCTGTTCATTATCCTAGTTTAGTGTGTTAGTACAGTATGATAGAAAGCTGCATAATCACCTAAGTAATTACAGGTCATCTAGATCTACCGTAATCACTAAAGCCAGTTGTGTTAATCCTCCTGGGAACATGAATGTCTCGACAAAACATAATGGCAATCCATTAAGTATTTGTTGAGAGAATCGTGTTTGCATGATAAAATGTCGCATAATCACCAAAGTAAATACAGGTAATCAGAATCAGAATCAGAAACTGGTTTATTGCCAGGTTGGTTCACACGTAGGAATTTGACTTGATGTCATGGTGCATCTGATAGGGGACATTAATATTTTACCACATTTCCTTGCTATCCGTTTGACGGTTATAGATTAGACTCAGAAGCAAAATGTCAACTTAATAGTGGCAACAGAAAACCAGTCAGTAGGATTAAACATCTGGGTATCACTCATTTACACATCTTTTGTATCTGTCAAGCCAGTAGATGCTGACATATTTCACAGGATAAGAGAACAATTTGACTAGCTGGTGGTGGTGCTTCAGGGAAAGATAGAGGAATTACTCAATCCAGAAGGGTTCATCCTCTAGGGAACATGAATGTCTCTACAGATGTCATGGCCATCCATCCAGTAATTGTTGAGATATTTAAGTCTGGACAAAAGTCATGGACTAATTGCAAAATGCAGATTTTTATATATATCATAGGATTAGAGAAGACTTTGACCAGATGGTGGTTGTGTTCAGGTAAATTGGATTCACTGAAGCCAGTTGGGTTCATCCGCTTGGGAACATGAATGTCTCTACAAAATGTAATGGCAATCGATCCAATAGTTGTTGAAGTTTTTCTCAGGAACTTAACATTTCAACCTAATGGTACACTCTAAAAACGAATTCAGGCGACCTTTCACCTCCACTTAAATGCATGGTTGCAAGATAAAAATGTGAGTTAATGGATTTAGATAAACATTTTAAGTTGCAAACATTAATTTATAAGTTGTGTTGACGTAATAATGTTGGTAATTACATCAACTTAATATTGTGTGTAATTTGAACTCTGATTTCTGCGTTAATTGACATACAACAAAATTCAAGTTGTAGTAAGTAATGCAATTGGCTTGATAACTTAATTGTTCTACACCTTGGGTTAAGGATTTCAAGTCCACTCCCACT